>NC_140366.1:20365000-20584329 GCF_054491055.1 Hypomesus nipponensis | reverse complement strand
TGTTGTGCCTGTTACTTGGTTCAGTTACGTATTGCTCGTAACCCTTAAACCCTAACCCTAACCCTAACCCTAACCCTAACCCTAACCCTAACCCTAACCCTAACCCTAACCCTAACCCTAACCCTAACCCTAACCCTAACCCTAACCCTAACCCTAACCCTAACCCTAACCCTAACCCTAACCCTAACCCTAACCCTAACCCTAACCCTAACCCTAACCCTAACCCTAACCCTAACCCTAACCCTAACCCTAACCCTAACCCTAACCCTAACCCTAACCCTAACCCTAACCCTAACCCTAACCCTAACCCTAACCCTAACCCTAACCCTAACCCTAACCCTAACCCTAACCCTAACCCTAACCCTAACCCTAACCCTAACCCTAACCCTAACCCTAACCCTAACCCTAACCCTAACCCTAACCCTAACCCTAACCCTAACCCTAACCCTAACCCTAACCCTAACCCTAACCCTAACCCTAACCCTAACCCTAACCCTAACCCTAACCCTAACCCTAACCCTAACCCTAACCCTAACCCTAACCCTAACCCTAACCCTAACCCTAACCCTAACCCTAACCCTAACCCTAACCCTAACCCTAACCCTAACCCTAACCCTAACCCTAACCCTAACCCTAACCCTAACCCTAACCCTAACCCTAACCCTAACCCTAACCCTAACCCTAACCCTAACCCTAACCCTAACCCTAACCCTAACCCTAACCCTAACCCTAACCCTAACCCTAACCCTAACCCTAACCCTAACCCTAACCCTAACCCTAACCCTAACCCTAACCCTAACCCTAACCCTAACCCTAACCCTAACCCTAACCCTAACCCTAACCCTAACCCTAACCCTAACCCTAACCCTAACCCTAACCCTAACCCTAACCCTAACCCTAACCCTAACCCTAACCCTAACCCTAACCCTAACCCTAACCCTAACCCTAACCCTAACCCTAACCCTAACCCTAACCCTAACCCTAACCCTAACCCTAACCCTAACCCTAACCCTAACCCTAACCCTAACCCTAACCCTAACCCTAACCCTAACCCTAACCCTAACCCTAACCCTAACCCTAACCCTAACCCTAACCCTAACCCTAACCCTAACCCTAACCCTAACCCTAACCCTAACCCTAACCCTAACCCTAACCCTAACCCTAACCCTAACCCTAACCCTAACCCTAACCCTAACCCTAACCCTAACCCTAACCCTAACCCTAACCCTAACCCTAACCCTAACCCTAACCCTAACCCTAACCCTAACCCTAACCCTAACCCTAACCCTAACCCTAACCCTAACCCTAACCCTAACCCTAACCCTAACCCTAACCCTAACCCTAACCCTAACCCTAACCCTAACCCTAACCCTAACCCTAACCCTAACCCTAACCCTAACCCTAACCCTAACCCTAACCCTAACCCTAACCCTAACCCTAACCCTAACCCTAACCCTAACCCTAACCCTAACCCTAACCCTAACCCTAACCCTAACCCTAACCCTAACCCTAACCCTAACCCTAACCCTAACCCTAACCCTAACCCTAACCCTAACCCTAACCCTAACCCTAACCCTAACCCTAACCCTAACCCTAACCCTAACCCTAACCCTAACCCTAACCCTAACCCTAACCCTAACCCTAACCCTAACCCTAACCCTAACCCTAACCCTAACCCTAACCCTAACCCTAACCCTAACCCTAACCCTAACCCTAACCCTAACCCTAACCCTAACCCTAACCCTAACCCTAACCCTAACCCTAACCCTAACCCTAAC
Organism: Hypomesus nipponensis; assembly: GCF_054491055.1. Classification (NCBI taxonomy): domain Eukaryota; kingdom Metazoa; phylum Chordata; class Actinopteri; order Osmeriformes; family Osmeridae; genus Hypomesus; species Hypomesus nipponensis. The sequence goes on along the minus strand of NC_140366.1, from coordinate 20,582,551 downwards.
CCTAACCCTAACCCTAACCCTAACCCTAACCCTAACCCTAACCCTAACCCTAACCCTAACCCTAACCCTAACCCTAACCCTAACCCTAACCCTAACCCTAACCCTAACCCTAACCCTAACCCTAACCCTAACCCTAACCCTAACCCTAACCCTAACCCTAACCCTAACCCTAACCCTAACCCTAACCCTAACCCTAACCCTAACCCTAACCCTAACCCTAACCCTAACCCTAACCCTAACCCTAACCCTAACCCTAACCCTAACCCTAACCCTAACCCTAACCCTAACCCTAACCCTAACCCTAACCCTAACCCTAACCCTAACCCTAACCCTAACCCTAACCCTAACCCTAACCCTAACCCTAACCCTAACCCTAACCCTAACCCTAACCCTAACCCTAACCCTAACCCTAACCCTAACCCTAACCCTAACCCTAACCCTAACCCTAACCCTAACCCTAACCCTAACCCTAACCCTAACCCTAACCCTAACCCTAACCCTAACCCTAACCCTAACCCTAACCCTAACCCTAACCCTAACCCTAACCCTAACCCTAACCCTAACCCTAACCCTAACCCTAACCCTAACCCTAACCCTAACCCTAACCCTAACCCTAACCCTAACCCTAACCCTAACCCTAACCCTAACCCTAACCCTAACCCTAACCCTAACCCTAACCCTAACCCTAACCCTAACCCTAACCCTAACCCTAACCCTAACCCTAACCCTAACCCTAACCCTAACCCTAACCCTAACCCTAACCCTAACCCTAACCCTAACCCTAACCCTAACCCTAACCCTAACCCTAACCCTAACCCTAACCCTAACCCTAACCCTAACCCTAACCCTAACCCTAACCCTAACCCTAACCCTAACCCTAACCCTAACCCTAACCCTAACCCTAACCCTAACCCTAACCCTAACCCTAACCCTAACCCTAACCCTAACCCTAACCCTAACCCTAACCCTAACCCTAACCCTAACCCTAACCCTAACCCTAACCCTAACCCTAACCCTAACCCTAACCCTAACCCTAACCCTAACCCTAACCCTAACCCTAACCCTAACCCTAACCCTAACCCTAACCCTAACCCTAACCCTAACCCTAACCCTAACCCTAACCCTAACCCTAACCCTAACCCTAACCCTAACCCTAACCCTAACCCTAACCCTAACCCTAACCCTAACCCTAACCCTAACCCTAACCCTAACCCTAACCCTAACCCTAACCCTAACCCTAACCCTAACCCTAACCCTAACCCTAACCCTAACCCTAACCCTAACCCTAACCCTAACCCTAACCCTAACCCTAACCCTAACCCTAACCCTAACCCTAACCCTAACCCTAACCCTAACCCTAACCCTAACCCTAACCCTAACCCTAACCCTAACCCTAACCCTAACCCTAACCCTAACCCTAACCCTAACCCTAACCCTAACCCTAACCCTAACCCTAACCCTAACCCTAACCCTAACCCTAACCCTAACCCTAACCCTAACCCTAACCCTAACCCTAACCCTAACCCTAACCCTAACCCTAACCCTAACCCTAACCCTAACCCTAACCCTAACCCTAACCCTAACCCTAACCCTAACCCTAACCCTAACCCTAACCCTAACCCTAACCCTAACCCTAACCCTAACCCTAACCCTAACCCTAACCCTAACCCTAACCCTAACCCTAACCCTAACCCTAACCCTAACCCTAACCCTAACCCTAACCCTAACCCTAACCCTAACCCTAACCCTAACCCTAACCCTAACCCTAACCCTAACCCTAACCCTAACCCTAACCCTAACCCTAACCCTAACCCTAACCCTAACCCTAACCCTAACCCTAACCCTAACCCTAACCCTAACCCTAACCCTAACCCTAACCCTAACCCTAACCCTAACCCTAACCCTAACCCTAACCCTAACCCTAACCCTAACCCTAACCCTAACCCTAACCCTAACCCTAACCCTAACCCTAACCCTAACCCTAACCCTAACCCTAACCCTAACCCTAACCCTAACCCTAACCCTAACCCTAACCCTAACCCTAACCCTAACCCTAACCCTAACCCTAACCCTAACCCTAACCCTAACCCTAACCCTAACCCTAACCCTAACCCTAACCCTAACCCTAACCCTAACCCTAACCCTAACCCTAACCCTAACCCTAACCCTAACCCTAACCCTAACCCTAACCCTAACCCTAACCCTAACCCTAACCCTAACCCTAACCCTAACCCTAACCCTAACCCTAACCCTAACCCTAACCCTAACCCTAACCCTAACCCTAACCCTAACCCTAACCCTAACCCTAACCCTAACCCTAACCCTAACCCTAACCCTAACCCTAACCCTAACCCTAACCCTAACCCTAACCCTAACCCTAACCCTAACCCTAACCCTAACCCTAACCCTAACCCTAACCCTAACCCTAACCCTAACCCTAACCCTAACCCTAACCCTAACCCTAACCCTAACCCTAACCCTAACCCTAACCCTAACCCTAACCCTAACCCTAACCCTAACCCTAACCCTAACCCTAACCCTAACCCTAACCCTAACCCTAACCCTAACCCTAACCCTAACCCTAACCCTAACCCTAACCCTAACCCTAACCCTAACCCTAACCCTAACCCTAACCCTAACCCTAACCCTAACCCTAACCCTAACCCTAACCCTAACCCTAACCCTAACCCTAACCCTAACCCTAACCCTAACCCTAACCCTAACCCTAACCCTAACCCTAACCCTAACCCTAACCCTAACCCTAACCCTAACCCTAACCCTAACCCTAACCCTAACCCTAACCCTAACCCTAACCCTAACCCTAACCCTAACCCTAACCCTAACCCTAACCCTAACCCTAACCCTAACCCTAACCCTAACCCTAACCCTAACCCTAACCCTAACCCTAACCCTAACCCTAACCCTAACCCTAACCCTAACCCTAACCCTAACCCTAACCCTAACCCTAACCCTAACCCTAACCCTAACCCTAACCCTAACCCTAACCCTAACCCTAACCCTAACCCTAACCCTAACCCTAACCCTAACCCTAACCCTAACCCTAACCCTAACCCTAACCCTAACCCTAACCCTAACCCTAACCCTAACCCTAACCCTAACCCTAACCCTAACCCTAACCCTAACCCTAACCCTAACCCTAACCCTAACCCTAACCCTAACCCTAACCCTAACCCTAACCCTAACCCTAACCCTAACCCTAACCCTAACCCTAACCCTAACCCTAACCCTAACCCTAACCCTAACCCTAACCCTAACCCTAACCCTAACCCTAACCCTAACCCTAACCCTAACCCTAACCCTAACCCTAACCCTAACCCTAACCCTAACCCTAACCCTAACCCTAACCCTAACCCTAACCCTAACCCTAACCCTAACCCTAACCCTAACCCTAACCCTAACCCTAACCCTAACCCTAACCCTAACCCTAACCCTAACCCTAACCCTAACCCTAACCCTAACCTAACCCTAACCCTAACCCTAACCCTAACCCTAACCCTAACCCTAACCCTAACCCTAACCCTAACCCTAACCCTAACCCTAACCCTAACCCTAACCCTAACCCTAACCCTAACCCTAACCCTAACCCTAACCCTAACCCTAACCCTAACCCTAACCCTAACCCTAACCCTAACCCTAACCCTAACCCTAACCCTAACCCTAACCCTAACCCTAACCCTAACCCTAACCCTAACCCTAACCCTAACCCTAACCCTAACCCTAACCCTAACCCTAACCCTAACCCTAACCCTAACCCTAACCCTAACCCTAACCCTAACCCTAACCCTAACCCTAACCCTAACCCTAACCCTAACCCTAAACCCTAACCCTAACCCTAACCCTAACCCTAACCCTAACCCTAACCCTAACCCTAACCCTAACCCTAACCCTAACCCTAACCCTAACCCTAACCCTAACCCTAACCCTAACCCTAACCCTAACCCTAACCCTAACCCTAACCCTAACCCTAACCCTAACCCTAACCCTAACCCTAACCCTAACCCTAACCCTAACCCTAACCCTAACCCTAACCCTAACCCTAACCCTAACCCTAACCCTAACCCTAACCCTAACCCTAACCCTAACCCTAACCCTAAACCCTAACCCTAACCCTAACCCTAACCCTAACCCTAACCCTAACCCTAACCCTAACCCTAACCCTAACCCTAACCCTAACCCTAACCCTAACCCTAACCCTAACCCTAACCCTAACCCTAACCCTAACCCTAACCCTAACCCTAACCCTAACCCTAACCCTAACCCTAACCCTAACCCTAACCCTAACCCTAACCCTAACCCTAACCCTAACCCTAACCCTAGCCCCAACCCTAACCCTAACCCTAACCCTAACCCTAACCCTAACCCTAACCCTAACCCTAACCCTAACCCTAACCCTAACCCTAGCCCCAACCCTAACCCTAACCCTAACCCTAACCCTAGATGCCCCAACCCTAACCCTAACCCTAACCCTAACCCTAACCCTAACCCTAACCCTAGCCCCAACCCTAACCCTAACCCTAACCCTAACCCTAACCCTAGCCCCAACCCTAACCCTAACCCTAACCCTAACCCTAGATGCCCCAACCCTAACCCTAACCCTAACCCTAACCCTAGATGCCCCAACCCTAACCCTAACCCTAACCCTAACCCTAGATGCCCCAACCCTGACCTTTTCCCCTAACCCTAACCCTAGATGCCCCAACCCTGACCTTTTCCCCTAACCCTAACCCTAGATGCCCCAACCCTGACCTTTTCCCCTAACCCTAACCCTAGATGCCCCAACCCTGACCTTTTCCCCTAACCCTAACCCTAGATGCCCCAACCCTGACCTTTTCCCCTAACCCTAACCCTAGATGCCCCAACCCTGACCTTTTCCCCTAACCCTAACCCTAGATGCCCCAACCCTGACCTTTTCCCCTAACCCTAACCCTAGATGCCCCAACCCTGACCTTTTCCCCTAACCCTAACCCTAGATGCCCCAACCCTGACCTTTTCCCCTAACCCTAACCCTAGATGCCCCAACCCTGACCTTTTCCCCTAACCCTAACCCTAGATGCCCCAACCCTGACCTTTTCCCCTAACCCTAACCCTAGATGCCCCAACCCTGACCTTTTCCCCTAACCCTAACCCTAGATGCCCCAACCCTGACCTTTTCCCCTAACCCTAACCCTAGATGCCCCAACCCTGACCTTTTCCCCTAACCCTAACCCTAGATGCCCCAACCCTGACCTTTTCCCCTAACCCTAACCCTAGATGCCCCAACCCTGACCTTTTCCCCTAACCCTAACCCTAGATGCCCCAACCCTGACCTTTTCCCCTAACCCTAACCCTAGATGCCCCAACCCTGACCTTTTCCCCTAACCCTAACCCTAGATGCCCCAACCCTGACCTTTTCCCCTAACCCTAACCCTAGATGCCCCAACCCTGACCTTTTCCCCTAACCCTAACCCTAGATGCCCCAACCCTGACCTTTTCCCCTAACCCTAACCCTAGATGCCCCAACCCTGACCTTTTCCCCTAACCCTAACCCTAGATGCCCCAACCCTGACCTTTTCCCCTAACCCTAACCCTAGATGCCCCAACCCTGACCTTTTCCCCTAACCCTAACCCTAGATGCCCCAACCCTGACCTTTTCCCCTAACCCTAACCCTAGATGCCCCAACCCTGACCTTTTCCCCTAACCCTAACCCTAGATGCCCCAACCCTGACCTTTTCCCCTAACCCTAACCCTAGATGCCCCAACCCTGACCTTTACTTCTGGGGTGCCCCCTTTACTCCTGGACCCAAGGGTTTCTAAATCCTGGTCCTCAGGGCACCCCTGCCCTGCACATTTTAGATTTTTCCCTACTCCAACATACTTGACACAAACAAACTGTCATTACTAAGCTTCTCCAGAGCTTGATAACAACCAGTTCATTTGTATCAGGTATGTTGGAGCAGGAAAAGACTAAAATGTGCAGGACAAGGGTACCCTGAGGACCAGGTTTGAGCACTAGTGATTCTCTCCCTTAGTTACTAGAGCTACGTAACAAACATTTCAGTCATATCAGGTATGTTGGAGTAGGTAGAAATCTAAATCAAGCAACAGGGTATCTTGGGAAGTAGTGATTAATCTCTACCTTGGTCCTTGCAAACCACCTTTACTGTACACTTTCCATGTTTCCCCTTCTCCTATACCTGATTTTTATGAATTGGTAGTTTTCTAGCTCTGCAGAAGCTTGATAATCACCCTTCATTCGAATCAGGTATGCGTGAGAAGGAAAACATCTACCACATGCAAGACAGGGGGGGGGGGCCCAAAAACGAACATTTCGAACAGCTGCCATAACTACCATACTAAGGTCACAATTGCTGCCCCTGTTGGTGGATTTAAGAACGTGTTGATTGTGGTTCAAAAATATAGGTAATTTGTATAGAAGGATAATGCCTGTGCTGTGACCGCTGGTATGCAAGTGGGTCATACGAAGGTCCCCCTCGGGAACAGGCATGGACAGCAAGTCTCCCAATTTGATGTCTGTAGCCCATATGGGTCCAGCAATCGGAGAGGACAACGTTGATTGCTGACTCCACATGTGGAGGTGGCCCTCAAAGATAATGGAGGGAGAGGCTTGTTTGGTGAGGTCCAAGGTGGTGGTGGGGGTTGTTGGAGTAATAGACAGGGTTTCAAAAAAAGTCCTCTGATGATGAGTAAGTAGTAAGGGAACCCGCCATGGGTTTATTGGATGGAAGTCTAAGGTCAAAGGTACTCAGTGGCAGAAAGCCAAAAGGCTTGTCAAAATAAGTCCATTTAGGAAGAGGGCAATCGGCGGGTAAGGAAAGATCTTACAAGGGTGTTATTGTAGGAAGACCATGATTGACCAGTGGTGGGTGAAAGATTTCCTTCAAAATAAGAGTCCCTTCAAATTGTGCCCGAGAGGGAAAGTCATGATGGTAGCAGAGAGGTCCGATGACGGTCCTATTAGAATGAGAGTTTGGGGGTAACCAAAGATGGGCGTTAGGATTTTCAAAATAAAAGTGCCAATGAAGTGAAAGTATGGTAGGATGATGACCACCGGGGGTGGGGGAAGGCCATGGGTGAGGATGACCAGTGGCAGATGAGCGTAAAGCCTTTCCAAATGAAGGTCCTTTAGAATTGCAGGCACAGGAGGAGGTGGACAGAGACGAGGGTTAGCCAAAATAAGTCACATTGGAGTGGAGGAGGTGCTGTAGGTAGCAAGAAGGTCAGAACCGGATCCTTTAGGATACGCCCTGTATTAGGGTTAGAGTCAGAGGGTCGGGTTCTGGTTACAACAGGGTCTAGTACAGGTCCGAAATTCCAACAAGGTTACATTTAGGTGTTGGTCCTGAGTTTAGGTTAAGGGTATAGGTCGAGGCTCAAGGATGTATAGACAGGAGAGATGACAAGGAGGAGTCAAGAAGTGGAAGGGAGAGAAATAACTACAGAGCAGACACCCACAGGGCAAAGGACACTGTTGCCCACAGGGCTAAGTAAGTCTACCTCCCATCCAAAAGGGTGGTCCAAAAGGATGGGATGGGAGGGTATTTATTGTTTTAGGTTGAGAATCACAAGCTTCCTCCCAGAGGATTGATGGGTGGCTGCGGTGTTATCCTGGCAAGGTGAAATTGGGGAACTGGACCGTACCCATTTCAATCAGGAGAGCCCTGGGATGATTAAAGTGATGCTTATTACAGAATGATAAATGTACTACAGTGTTGAGCTTAGACCCCATGGGGAATTAGTGATCAAAGGGCGCCTGCCCCAACATCCAAAGAAGAATCCCCCACGGAATCCAGACACTGGTGGCGGTGGCTGCAGGCGACAACCCAGCCAAGGAGTCAAAGAACAGAGACAAGGGTTAAGGTGGGGAGGTGGAGGGTCGCGCACCTAATAGCATGGACAAACTAAACCGGGAGAGAATCGTGATCAAAGGCATGGGATCATTGTGATAGGCTGACTCGACAGCTTTGATAGACGGGAGCGCTGATCAAACTAAACCAAGATGACAGCCCGACATAGGAAGAGGAAAAGTAGACCATTCTTAGTGTAGGGTTAGGGTAAGTCATGGAGTAAGTCATGAAACATTAGAGTATGCCCAAAAGCAGGGGTCGGTCTTGCCTATCCGAACATGCGCCAAGCTTCATTTCCCGGAAGGACGCAGCTGCCATCAAGGGTCCCCAAGGCGAGGATAGGGTTTTTTTTTGGTAAAGGAAGACAGCAGAAGGAGGAAATTGTGAGACGGAGAATCTTCAGTTCTTCTTTCTGATAAGAGAATCAAGGCAAATCTAAGGTTGGAATTAGAAGGAGCTGTAGGGGTGAGTAGACACCAAAGCCCAGGCAGGTTAGGTGTGGTAGCATCAATGAGGAAACACCCTGTGGGACCACAGTTAAGGTGACACCCCACAAAAGCACTTTTAAATCTCTCAGCCTGTCTTCAACAATAAGTATAGAAAACTGGTAATCAGTCTAACAGTATCATAACCACCAGGGTTGATATTATCGGTGTGTCAGGAATCTCCGAGACTGAGGTTATATAAAAGGTTTTGACCAGAATCGATCCAATTGAGCGCTGGTGGTTAAAGGTCTAAGACCATTGGTCTTCATCTATAATAGATGTCAGTCTGAATATCACCACCCTCCAGGGGTTGAGCGATAACTGGTGTCCGGAGACTAAGACTGAGAGGTCAGGGAGATTTGCTTGAAATTATAAAGTCCAAACTAGCGACCGAGGGTTAAAGGTTCCACGTCCCCTTCTTGAAGATCTCTAACCAACAACAAACACCATCCAGGTTGAAACAGCTGGTGTCCGGAGACTTTAAGCCTGAGTCAATGGTCCATTGGGGGTCTCAGAACAACAAACCCCAGGGTAGGTATATTGTAGTCTGGAGATGTTTAGAGGAACAACCGCTTGCGTAGTAGTATACAATATCCCTCTGTCAATATATAGTCAAGTTAGAAGCAACACTACTAGGAGGAAAGGACACTGGTCCCTGGGTATCAATCAGTATTAACACCACCTGGGTTGAAATATTGTTGTCTGGAGACTTGAAGCTTACCAACGGCCAGGTCATAATCATGAAGATACATGTTGGTCAGGTTGAAGTCCAGTCCAAGTAAAGGAGAATATTAAACATGTACTTAAAGGGTCCTGAATTGTGGAAACGCATCAGTAGTAAACCCAGGGTCATTGGGTGTTTTCAGCCTTATTGTAATTCACTAGACACCCCTCTCCTTAGGCAGGGCCACCAGGGTTGAATCAAGTCCCAGTGACGGCGTCGAGGGGACACTTTGCGAAAATGGGATACTGGGAAATGCGGAACTCAAGATACGGTCCAAAACTTCTTGATTGGGGGGTCAAAATGCAGGTCGTTTGCACGGGGATGGGTAATGCCCATTCTGTGACAATGGGTATGCAAGTGGGTCATATGAAGGTCCCCCTAGGGTTAGGGTTAGACGGCAAGTCTCCCAATTTGATGTGTTTATCCCCCAGGGGTCCAGCAATCGGGGAGGACAACCTTGGTTGGGTGTACAAGATGACATCAGTTTCATGACCGCCTCCACAGATAGATAATGGGCGGGGTTGTTTGGTGAGGTCCCAGGTGGTAGGGGGGATAGGGGCTGTTGGAGTAAAGGATGGGGTTTTCAAAATAAGTCCTGAAAAGGGTGAGAAGGCTGATGAGCGAGTAGGAGGGCCCGCCATGGGTTTTATTGAATGGGAGTACAAGGTCAAAGGTACTCGGTGGCGGAAAGCCAAAATAAGTCCCTTTAGGAAGAGGACAATCAGGGTAAGGAAAGAGCTTACAAGGGCCTTATTGTAGGAAGACCATGAATGACAGTGGAGGGTGAAAGGAAAGTCCTTCAAAATAAGAGTCCCTTCAAATTGTGCCTGAGAGGGAAAGTCATGATGGTGGCAGAGAGCTCCAATGAGGGTCTTATGAGAATGTGAGTGTGTGGGTAACCAGAGATAAATGGTATGATTTTCAAAATAAAAGTGCCAATGAAGTGAAATTATGGTAGGATGATGACCACTGGGGGCGTGAGGGCCCTACAAGGGTTCAACAAATGAAAGGCCATGGGTGACCAGTGGCAGGAGGGGAAAGCCTTTTAAAATAAAGGTCCTTTAGAATTTCAGGCACGGGGAGGGTGGGCAGAGACAATCAATGAGAGCTTGGTAAAATTGAGTGGAGGAGGATGCTGTGCATCCAGTTTTAGGTTTAGGCATAGTTCCCAAATGGTTAGGGTTAGACTCAGAGGGTCGGGTAGGGTTCTGGTCACAACAGGGTGTAGCACAGTTCCGAAGCTCCAACAAGGTTACATTTTGGTGTTGGGGCTGACCCTAACCCAGAGGCTCAAATTGTGAGTGAACTACCAGGGTTGGTAATGAACTGCCAGGGTTGACGTAACAAGAGAAACCAGGTCAAGTAAGGTAGGAATCCTGTCCATACTTGTAGGTAACTAGATGATAGAGAAAAGTTGTGGCATAAGATTGGTTGGTGCTGCAGGTGTGTGATATGAGGGTAAGACAATGTTGAAGATCGGTGTAATTATGTGAGAGGAGATTGGTGCGGTTCAAGAATGAGGGTATTGAATAAGAAAATGGTGAGACATCAGGAGGAATAATATCTTTACAGGGCTGAGAGATTGGTGACAGAGGAGATAAGGGTGGGGTCAAAGCTGGGGTGACTGGGAATGGAGGGGAATCGAAAAGGAGTACGTGAGATCAACTAGAGGGTAGGGATAAGTGGGGAATAAGGTGTGAGAAATGGAAGCTAGATGTGGTTGGGGTGTTGGTGTAATAGGAGATGAGGGCCACTAGATGTGTGTGCATGCGTCGGGGGGGGGGTGTCAAATAGAACTTTTTTTTGTGTGATTTTTTTTGAAATGTTGATTGTGCATTATGAGGGGAGGGAGAGGCGAGCCTATTTTTAGGATGAATTGGAGAGTCTAAGGCAGTGGTTCTCAACCCTGAACCTCAGGGATCCCCTGTCCAGCATGTTTTAGATGTTTCCCTGCTCCAACACACCTGATTCAAATGAATGGGTCGTTATGCAGAAGCCTGTTAACGACCATTAATTTAAATCAGGTGTGTTGGAGCAAGAAAACATCTAAAACATGCAGGATAAGGGGACCAGGGTTGAGAACCACTGGTCTAAGGTAATGTGGAATAAATACGTTTGTTTAACAATCAGTGTTGAGCTAATAAGCTAAATTGTGCAATTCTTACCTTGGATCCTGCCACACGGAAAATGTTGGGGTAGAATGGATACCCAGTAAGAGGCACAAAATGTGCAAGAGAATGTCCAAGAGAAGAAATTTCTCATGAGGAAGCCGACAAGCGCCAGGAACCAGGGAGGCAAAAGCGTATCCTGGGGTATGGGTTTGATCATACCCCTTGGGTTAAAGGGTAATGATCAGGATCAGTCAAAGGTGCAGTGGTGCATGAGTGGGGCTACCCCCCGTAAAAGACTGGGCTACGATCAAGGTCCTGAGCCCTGGACCACCACATCCTGCGTGCTGTCCCAAATGGGACCCAGGAGGGCCGCATACTTACCGCCCACCCAAACAGACTGCTTGTTAACACCGCAAGGTTACCACAGCCTGCCCAGAGAGGGCCTGAAGAACCACTTGCTCAGACAGACTGCTTGTGATCACAGCCTGCCCAAAGTGGATCAAAGTATCCCACCCACCCAGACAAGCCGCCCCTGTCACAGCTTGTCCAGTGGGGGCTAAGGAGAGTTCTGGCGGAAGGGAGGTAAGGCTCCTATCGAGCCTTGGAACTCCCTACAAGCTTCTACCAGCGGCTAGGGCCTAGGTTTGTCGGCGGGTGAGTCCTGGGAATGTGTCCCATTGTGCTAAACCACTGGACCCACCAATCTTCTACCGACGCTAACTATACCTTGGATAAGTATACTCACCAAAACTGTGGAAAACCCGGTCTGGAACCCCTATGTCAGGAGTCTGCCGAGGGATCCGGATGAGGCCTTGACATGTTTCAGGGAGACCACATCAACTGAGGTAGCAAACCTTTCAACGGTGAGAGCGGCAAGCGGCGGCGGGTATCAAAAACCCAATTGAGCCTCTGAATAAGAGCATCTGCTAAATGACTAAATGTAAATGTGAGCTTAATCAAACTGGAAAATTCTGGAAAATGGTCGAAGTCCATCAAACAGTCAGCCCCAAAGGATCATGGGAACTCAAAATGATTGAGAAACCAAAGGCAGGAATGGTAGCCCCAAAAAGGGGTATCTGCCTGAGTATTAGTGAAGATTCAATCGATCTGCTTGTCTATAGACACAGCGATTTGTCAACTGGCACCAAAGCGTCAGGGCAGCTCCCCAGAAATGGGGAGGGGCCCCTGTTAAATAAAACTGGTCACCCAACCTGTCAGTCAAAGGGATGTGGCAGTGTAGGGAGGACCCAGGCACCTGAGGGTGTCAGGGCGAGCCCCTTCAGAAATAGGGAGGGGCCCTTGTGAAATAAAATAGTCCAGGGGACATGGCAGTGTAGGAACAAAACCAGGCACCTGAGGGTTAGTGTTAGAAAAATGGATATTAGGACTTAGGAAGGCCCCAAACTTGGCCTGGCCTGTTCATCAGAGTCCCCTCTACGGGCGTGTTTTGGATTGGATTTGGAGATTTTTTGGACCAAATTCGCCCTACCCCTTTGTCAGGCCCATAACTCTGCCTAGGAAGGCCCCAGAGGCCCCAAACTTGGCCTGGCCTGTTCATCAGAGTCCCCTCTACGGGCATGTTTTGGACTGGATTTGGAGATTTTTGGGACCAAATTCGCCCTCCCCTTTTGTCGGGCTCATAACTCTGCCTAGGAAGGCCCCAGAGGCCCCAAACTTGGCCTGGCCTGTTCATCAGAGTCCCCTCTATGGGCGTGTTTTGGATAGGATTTGGAGATTTTTGGACCAAATTCGCCCTGCCCTTTTGTTTGGCTCATAACTCTGCCTAGGAAGCCCCTAGAAGCCCCAAACTTGACCTGGCCTGTTCATCAGAGTCCCCTCTAAGAGCATGTTTTGAATTGGATTTGGAGATTTTTTTTACCAAATTCGCCCTGCCCTTTTCTCCGGCCCATAACTCTGCCTAGGAAGCCCCCAGAGGCCCCAAACTTGGCCTGGCCTGTTCATCAGAGTCCCCTCTAAGAGCATGTTTTGAATTGGATTTGGAGATTTTTTTGACCAAATTCGCCCTGCCCTTATCTCCGGCCCATAACTCTGCCTAGGAAGCCCCCAGAGGCCCCAAACTTGGCCTGGCCTGTTCATCAGAGTCCCCTCTATGGGCGTGTTTTGGATTAGATTTGGAGATTTTTTGGACCAAATTCGCCCTGCCCTTTTGTCGGGCCGATTACTCTGCTTAGGAAGCCCCTAGAAGCCCCAAACTTGACCTGGCCTGTTCATCAGAGTCCCCTCTACATGCGTGTTTTGGATTAGATTTGGAGATTTTTTGGACCAAATTCGCCCTGCCCTTTTGTTTGGCTCATAACTCTGCCTAGGAAGCCCCTAGAAGCCCCAAACTTGACCTGGCCTGTTCATCAGAGTCCCCTCTAAGAGCATGTTTTGAATTGGATTTGGAGATTTTTTTGACCAAATTCGCCCTGCCCTTTTCTCCGGCCCATAACTCTGCCTAGGAAGCCCCCAGAGGCCCCAAACTTGGCCTGGCCTGTTCATCAGAGTCCCCTCTATGGGCGTGTTTTGGATTAGATTTGGAGATTTTTTGGACCAAATTCGCCCTGCCCTTTTGTCGGGCCGATTACTCTGCTTAGGAAGCCCCTAGAAGCCCCAAACTTGACCTGGCCTGTTCATCAGAGTCCCCTCTACATGCGTGTTTTGGATTAGATTTGGAGATTTTTTGGACCAAATTCGCCCTGCCCTTTTGTTTGGCTCATAACTCTGCCTAGGAAGCCCCTAGAAGCCCCAAACTTGACCTGGCCTGTTCATCAGAGTCCCCTCTAAGAGCATGTTTTGAATTGGATTTGGAGATTTTTTTGACCAAATTCGCCCTGCCCTTTTGTTTGGCTCATAACTCTGCCTAGGAAGCCCCTAGAAGCCCCAAACTTGACCTGGCCTGTTCATCAGAGTCCCCTCTAAGAGCATGTTTTGAATTGGATTTGGAGATTTTTTTGACCAAATTCGCCCTGCCCTTTTCTCCGGCCCATAACTCTGCCTAGGAAGCCCCCAGAGGCCCCAAACTTGGCCTGGCCTGTTCATCAGAGTCCCCTCTATGGGCGTGTTTTGGATTAGATTTGGAGATTTTTTGGACCAAATTCGCCCTGCCCTTTTGTCGGGCCGATTACTCTGCTTAGGAAGCCCCTAGAAGCCCCAAACTTGACCTGGCCTGTTCATCAGAGTCCCCTCTACATGCGTGTTTTGGATTAGATTTGGAGATTTTTTGGACCAAATTCGCCCTGCCCTTTTGTTTGGCTCATAACTCTGCCTAGGAAGCCCCTAGAAGCCCCAAACTTGACCTGGCCTGTTCATCAGAGTCCCCTCTAAGAGCATGTTTTGAATTGGATTTGGAGATTTTTTTGACCAAATTCGCCCTGCCCTTTTCTCCGGCCCATAACTCTGCCTAGGAAGCCCCCAGAGGCCCCAAACTTGGCCTGGCCTGTTCATCAGAGTCCCCTCTATGGGCGTGTTTTGGATTAGATTTGGAGATTTTTTGGACCAAATTCGCCCTGCCCTTTTGTCGGGCCGATTACTCTGCTTAGGAAGCCCCTAGAAGCCCCAAACTTGACCTGGCCTGTTCATCAGAGTCCCCTCTACATGCGTGTTTTGGATTAGATTTGGAGATTTTTTGGACCAAATTCGCCCTGCCCTTTTGTTTGGCTCATAACTCTGCCTAGGAAGCCCCTAGAAGCCCCAAACTTGACCTGGCCTGTTCATCAGAGTCCCCTCTAAGAGCATGTTTTGAATTGGATTTGGAGATTTTTTTGACCAAATTCGCCCTGCCCTTTTCTCCGGCCCATAACTCTGCCTAGGAAGCCCCCAGAGGCCCCAAACTTGGCCTGGCCTGTTCATCAGAGTCCCCTCTATGGGCGTGTTTTGGATTAGATTTGGAGATTTTTTGGACCAAATTCGCCCTGCCCTTTTGTCGGGCCGATTACTCTGCTTAGGAAGCCCCTAGAAGCCCCAAACTTGACCTGGCCTGTTCATCAGAGTCCCCTCTACATGCGTGTTTTGGATTAGATTTGGAGATTTTTTGGACCAAATTCGCCCTGCCCTTTTGTTTGGCTCATAACTCTGCCTAGGAAGCCCCTAGAAGCCCCAAACTTGACCTGGCCTGTTCATCAGAGTCCCCTCTAAGAGCATGTTTTGAATTGGATTTGGAGATTTTTTTGACCAAATTCGCCCTGCCCTTTTCTCCGGCCCATAACTCTGCCTAGGAAGCCCCCAGAGGCCCCGAACTTGGCCTGGCCTGTTCATCAGAGTCCCCTCTATGGGCGTGTTTTGGATTAGATTTGGAGATTTTTTGGACCAAATTCGCCCTGCCCTTTTGTCGGGTCGATTACTCTGCTTAGGAAGCCCCTAGAAGCCCCAAACTTGACCTGGCCTGTTCATCAGAGTCCCCTCTACATGCGTGTTTTGGATTAGATTTGGAGATTTTTTGGACCAGATTCGCCCTGCCCTTTTGTTTGGCTCATAACTCTGCCTAGGAAGCCCCTAGAAGCCCCAAACTTGACCTGGCCTGTTCATCAGAGTCCCCTCTAAGAGCATGTTTTGAATTGGATTTGGAGATTTTTTGAACCAAATTCGCCCTGCCCTTTTGTCTGGCTCATAACTCTGCCTAGGAAGCCCCCAGAGGCCCCAAACTTGGCCTAGTCTGTTCATCAGAGTCCCTTTTACGACCAAATTCGCCCTGCCCTTTTGTTTGGCTCATAACTCTGCCTAGGAAGCCCCTAGAAGCCCCAAACTTGGCCTGGCCTGTTCATCAGAGTCCCCTCTATGGGCGTGTTTTGGATAGGATTTGGAGATTTTTTGAACCAAATTCGCCCTGCCCTTTTGTCTGGCTCATAACTCTGCCTAGGAAGCCCCCAGAGGCCCCAAACTTGGCCTAGTCTGTTCATCAGAGTCCCCTCTACATGCGTGTTTTGGATTAGATTTGGAGATTTTTTGGACCAAATTCACCCTGCCCTTTTCTCCGGCCCATAACTCTGCCTAGGAAGCCCCCAGAGGCCCCAAACTTGGCCTGGTCTGTTCATCAGAGTCCCCTCTACATGCGTGTTTTGGATTAGATTTGGAGATTTTTTGGACCAAATTCACCCTGCCCTTTTCTCCGGCCCATAACTCTGCCTAGGAAGCCCCCAGAGGCCCCAAACTTGGCCTAGTCTGTTCATCAGAGTCCCCTCTACATGCGTGTTTTGGATTAGATTTGGAGATTTTTTGGACCAAATTCACCCTGCCCTTTTCTCCGGCCCATAACTCTGCCTAGGAAGCCCCCAGAGGCCCCAAACTTGGCCTGGTCTGTTCATCAGAGTCCCCTCTACATGCGTGTTTTGGATTAGATTTGGAGATTTTTTGGACCAAATTCACCCTGCCCTTTTGTCGGGCCCATAACTCTGCCTAGGAAGCCCCCAGAGGCCCCAAACTTGGCCTAGTCTGTTCATCAGAGTCCCCTCATCATGCGTGTTTTGGATTAGATTTGGAGATTTTTTGGACCAAATTCACCCTGCCCTTTTCTCCGGCCCATAACTCTGCCTAGGAAGCCCCCAGAGGCCCCAAACTTGGCCTGGCCTGTTCATCAGAGTCCCCTCTGCGGGCGTGTTTTGGATTGGATTTTGAGATTTTTTGGACCAAATCCGTCCTCCCCGTTTGTCGGGCCCATAACTCTGCCTAGGAAGGCCCCAGAGGCCCCAAACTTGGCCTGGCCTGTTCATCAGAGTCCCCTCTACGGGCGTGTTTTGGATTGGATTTGGAGATTTTTTGGACCAAATTCGTCCTGCCCTCTTGTCGGGCCCATAACTCTGCCTAGGAAGGCCCCAGAGGCCCCAAACTTGGCCTGGCCTGTTCATCAGAGTCCCCTCTGCGGGCGTGTTTTGGATTGGATTTTGAGATTTTTTGGACCAAATCCGTCCTCCCCGTTTGTCGGGCCCATAACTCTGCCTAGGAAGGCCCCAGAGGCCCCAAACTTGGCCTGGCCTGTTCATCAGAGTCCCCTCTACGGGCGTGTTTTGGATTGGATTTGGAGATTTTTTGGACCAAATTCGTCCTGCCCTCTTGTCGGGCCCATAACTCTGCCTAGGAAGGCCCCAGAGGCCCCAAACTTGGCCTGGTCTGTTCATCAGAGTCCCCTCTACATGCGTGTATTGGATTAGATTTGGAGATTTTTTTGACCAAATTCGCCCTGCCCTTTTCTCCGGCCCATAACTCTGCCTAGGAAGCCCCCAGAGGCCCCAAACTTGGCCTAGTCTGTTCATCAGAGTCCCCTCTACATGCGTGTTTTGGATTAGATTTGGAGATTTTTTGGACCAAATTCACCCTGCCCTTTTCTCCGGCCCATAACTCTGCCTAGGAAGCCCCCAGAGGCCCCAAACTTGGCCTGGTCTGTTCATCAGAGTCCCCTCTACATGCGTGTTTTGGATTAGATTTGGAGATTTTTTGGACCAAATTCACCCTGCCCTTTTGTCGGGCCCATAACTCTGCCTAGGAAGCCCCCAGAGGCCCCAAACTTGGCCTAGTCTGTTCATCAGAGTCCCCTCATCATGCGTGTTTTGGATTAGATTTGGAGATTTTTTGGACCAAATTCACCCTGCCCTTTTCTCCGGCCCATAACTCTGCCTAGGAAGCCCCCAGAGGCCCCAAACTTGGCCTGGCCTGTTCATCAGAGTCCCCTCTGCGGGCGTGTTTTGGATTGGATTTTGAGATTTTTTGGACCAAATCCGTCCTCCCCGTTTGTCGGGCCCATAACTCTGCCTAGGAAGGCCCCAGAGGCCCCAAACTTGGCCTGGCCTGTTCATCAGAGTCCCCTCTACGGGCGTGTTTTGGATTGGATTTTGAGATTTTTTGGACCAAATTCGTCCTGCCCTCTTGTCGGGCCCATAACTCTGCCTAGGAAGGCCCCAGAGGCCCCAAACTTGGCCTGGCCTGTTCATCAGAGTCCCCTCTGCGGGCGTGTTTTGGATTGGATTTTGAGATTTTTTGGACCAAATCCGTCCTCCCCGTTTGTCGGGCCCATAACTCTGCCTAGGAAGGCCCCAGAGGCCCCAAACTTGGCCTGGCCTGTTCATCAGAGTCCCCTCTACGGGCGTGTTTTGGATTGGATTTGGAGATTTTTTGGACCAAATTCGTCCTGCCCTCTTGTCGGGCCCATAACTCTGCCTAGGAAGGCCCCAGAGGCCCCAAACTTGGCCTGGTCTGTTCATCAGAGTCCCCTCTACATGCGTGTATTGGATTAGATTTGGAGATTTTTTTGACCAAATTCGCCCTGCCCTTTTCTCCGGCCCATAACTCTGCCTAGGAAGCCCCCAGAGGCCCCAAACTTGGCCTGGTCTGTTTATCAGAGTCCCTTTTACGGGCGTGTTTTGGATAGGATTTGGAGATTTTTTGGACCAAATTCGCCCTGCCCTTTTGTTTGGCTCATAACTCTGCCTAGGAAGCCCCTAGAAGCCCCAAACTTGACCTGGCCTGTTCATCAGAGTCCCCTCTACATGCGTGTTTTGGATTAGATTTGGAGATTTTTTGGACCAAATTCGCCCTGCCCTTTTGTTTGGCTCATAACTCTGCCTAGGAAGCCCCTAGAAGCCCCAAACTTGACCTGGCCTGTTCATCAGAGTCCCCTCTAAGAGCATGTTTTGAATTGGATTTGGAGTTTTTTTTGACCAAATTCGCCCTGCCCTTTTGTTTGGCTCATAACTCTGCCTAGGAAGCCCCTAGAAGCCCCAAACTTGGCCTGGCCTGTTTATCAGAGTCCCCTCTAAGAGCATGTTTTGAATTGGATTTGGAGATTTTTTGGACCAAATTCGCCCTGCCCTTTTGTCGGGCCCATAACTCTGCCTAGGAAGCCCCCAGAGGCCCCAAACTTGGCCTGGCCTGTTCATCAGAGTCCCCTCTATGGGCGTGTTTTGGATAGGATTTGGAGATTTTTTGAACCAAATTCGCCCTGCCCTTTTGTCTGGCTCATAACTCTGCCTAGGAAGCCCCCAGAGGCCCCAAACTTGGCCTAGTCTGTTCATCAGAGTCCCCTCTACATGCGTGTTTTGGATTAGATTTGGAGATTTTTTGGACCAAATTCACCCTGCCCTTTTCACCGGCCCATAACTCTGCCTAGGAAGCCCCCAGAGGCCCCAAACTTGGCCTGGTCTGTTCATCAGAGTCCCCTCTACATGCGTGTTTTGGATTAGATTTGGAGATTTTTTGGACCAAATTCACCCTGCCCTTTTCTCCGGCCCATAACTCTGCCTAGGAAGCCCCCAGAGGCCCCAAACTTGGCCTGGCCTGTTCATCAGAGTCCCTTCTATGGGCGTGTTTCGGATAGGATTTGGAGATTTTTTGGACCAAATTCACCCTGCCCTTTTGTTTGGCTCATAACTCTGCCTAGGAAGCCCCTAGAAGCCCCAAACTTGACCTGGCCTGTTCATCAGAGTCCCCTCTAAGAGCATGTTTTGAATTGGATTTGGAGAGTTTTTGGACCAAATTCACCCTGCCCTTTTGTCGGGCCCATAACTCTGCCTAGGAAGCCCCCAGAGCCCCCAAACTTGGCCTGGCCTGTTCATCAGAGTCCCCTCTATGGGCGTGTTTTGGATAGGATTTGGAGATTTTTTGGACCAAATTCGCCCTGCCCTTTTGTCGGGCCCATAACTCTGCCTAGGAAGCCCCCAGAGGCCCCAAACTTGGCCTGGCCTGTTCATCAGAGTCCCCTCTATGGGCGTGTTTTGGATTAGATTTGGAGATTTTTTGGACCAAATTCACCCTGCCCTTTTGTCGGGCCCATAACTCTGCCTAGGAAGCCCCCAGAGGCCCCAAACTTGGCCTAGTCTGTTCATCAGAGTCCCCTCATCATGCATGTTTTGGATTAGATTTGGAGATTTTTTGGACCAAATTCACCCTGCCCTTTTCTCCGGCCCATAACTCTGCCTAGGAAGCCCCCAGAGGCCCCAAACTTGGCCTGGCCTGTTCATCAGAGTCCCCTCTACGGGCGTGTTTTGGATTGGATTTGGAGATTTTTTGGACCAAATTCGTCCTGCCCTCTTGTCGGGCCCATAACTCTGCCTAGGAAGGCCCCAGAGGCCCCAAACTTGGCCTGGCCTGTTCATCAGAGTCCCCTCTGCGGGCGTGTTTTGGATTGGACTTTGAGATTTTTTGGACCAAATCCGTCCTCCCCGTTTGTCGGGCCCATAACTCTGCCTAGGAAGCCCCCAGAGGCCCCAAACTTGGCCTGGCCTGTTCATCAGAGTCCCCTCTATGGGCGTGTTTTGGATAGGATTTGGAGATTTTTTGGACCAAATTCGCCCTGCCCTTTTGTCGGGCCGATTACTCTGCTTAGGAAGCCCCTAGAAGCCCCAAACTTGGCCTGGCCTGTTCATCAGAGTCCCCTCTATGGGCGTGTTTTGGATTAGATTTGGAGATTTTTTGGACCAAATTCACCCTGCCCTTTTGTCGGGCCCATAACTCTGCCTAGGAAGCCCCCAGAGGCCCCAAACTTGGCCTAGTCTGTTCATCAGAGTCCCCTCATCATGCGTGTTTTGGATTAGATTTGGAGATTTTTTGGACCAAATTCACCCTGCCCTTTTCTCCGGCCCATAACTCTGCCTAGGAAGCCCCCAGAGGCCCCAAACTTGGCCTGGCCTGTTCATCAGAGTCCCCTCTGCGGGCGTGTTTTGGATTGGATTTTGAGATTTTTTGGACCAAATCCGTCCTCCCCGTTTGTCGGGCCCATAACTCTGCCTAGGAAGGCCCCAGAGGCCCCAAACTTGGCCTGGCCTGTTCATCAGAGTCCCCTCTACGGGCGTGTTTTGGATTGGATTTGGAGATTTTTTGGACCAAATTCGTCCTGCCCTCTTGTCGGGCCCATAACTCTGCCTAGGAAGGCCCCAGAGGCCCCAAACTTGGCCTGGCCTGTTCATCAGAGTCCCCTCTGCGGGCGTGTTTTGGATTGGACTTTGAGATTTTTTGGACCAAATCCGTCCTCCCCGTTTGTCGGGCCCATAACTCTGCCTAGGAAGGCCCCAGAGGCCCCAAACTTGGCCTGGCCTGTTCATCAGAGTCCCCTCTACGGGCGTGTTTTGGATTGGATTTGGAGATTTTTTGGACCAAATTCGTCCTGCCCTCTTGTCGGGCCCATAACTCTGCCTAGGAAGGCCCCAGAGGCCCCAAACTTGGCCTGGTCTGTTCATCAGAGTCCCCTCTACATGCGTGTATTGGATTAGATTTGGAGATTTTTTTGACCAAATTCGCCCTGCCCTTTTCTCCGGCCCATAACTCTGCCTAGGAAGCCCCCAGAGGCCCCAAACTTGGCCTGGTCTGTTCATCAGAGTCCCTTTTACGGGCGTGTTTTGGATAGGATTTGGAGATTTTTTGGACCAAATTCGCCCTGCCCTTTTGTTTGGCTCATAACTCTGCCTAGGAAGCCCCTAGAAGCCCCAAACTTGGCCTGGCCTGTTCATCAGAGTCCCCTCTAAGAGCATGTTTTGAATTGGATTTGGAGATTTTTTGGACCAAATTCGCCCTGCCCTTTTGTCGGGCCCATAACTCTGCCTAGGAAGCCCCCAGAGGCCCCAAACTTGGCCTGGCCTGTTCATCAGAGTCCCCTCTATGGGCGTGTTTTGGATAGGATTTGGAGATTTTTTGGACCAAATTCGCCCTGCCCTTTTGTCGGGCCCATAACTCTGCCTAGGAAGCCCCCAGAGGCCCCAAACTTGGCCTGGTCTGTTCATCAGAGTCCCCTCTACATGCGTGTTTTGGATTAGATTTGGAGATTTTTTGGACCAAATTCACCCTGCCCTTTTGTCGGGCCCATAACTCTGCCTAGGAAGCCCCCAGAGGCCCCAAACTTGGCCTGGCCTGTTCATCAGAGTCCCCTCTATGGGCGTGTTTTGGATAGGATTTGGAGATTTTTTGGACCAAATTCGCCCTGCCCTTTTGTCGGGCCCATAACTCTGCCTAGGAAGCCCCCAGAGGCCCCAAACTTGGCCTGGTCTGTTCATCAGAGTCCCCTCTACATGCGTGTTTTGGATTAGATTTGGAGATTTTTTGGACCAAATTCACCCTGCCCTTTTGTCGGGCCCATAACTCTGCCTAGGAAGCCCCCAGAGGCCCCAAACTTGGCCTAGTCTGTTCATCAGAGTCCCCTCATCATGCATGTTTTGGATTAGATTTGGAGATTTTTTGGACCAAATTCACCCTGCCCTTTTCTCCGGCCCATAACTCTGCTTAGGAAGCCCCCAGAGGCCCCAAACTTGGCCTGGTCTGTTCATCAGAGTCCCCTCTACGGGCGTTTTTTGGATAGGATTTTGAGATTTTTTGGACCAAATTCGCCCTGCCCTTTTGTCGGGCCCATTACTCTGCTTAGGAAGCCCCTAGAAGCCCCAAACTTGACCTGCTCTGTTCATCAGAGTCCCCTCTACGGGCGTGTTTTGGATTGCATTTTGAGATTTTTTGGACCAAATTCGCCCTGCCCTTTTGTCGGGCCCATAACTCTGCTTAGGAAGCCCCCAGAAGCCCCAAACTTGGCCTGGCCTGTTCATCAGAGTCCCCTCTAAGAGCATGTTTTGAATTGGATTTGGAGATTTTTTGGACCAAATTCGCCCTGCCCTTTTGTCGGGCCCATAACTCTGCCTAGGAAGCCCCCAGAGGCCCCAAACTTGGCCTAGTCTGTTCATCAGAGTCCCCTCATCATGCGTGTTTTGGATTAGATTTGGAGATTTTTTGGACCAAATTCACCCTGCCCTTTTCTCCGGCCCATAACTCTGCCTAGGAAGGCCCCAGAGGCCCCAAACTTGGCCTGGCCTGTTCATCAGAGTCCCCTCTGCGGGCGTGTTTTGGATTGGATTTTGAAATTTTTGGGACCAAATTCGCCCTGCCCTTTTGTCGGGCCCATTACTCTGCTTAGGAAGCCCCTAGAAGCCCCAAACTTGACCTGCTCTGTTCATCAGAGTCCCCTCTACGGGCGTGTTTTGGATTGCATTTTGAGATTTTTTGGACCAAATTCGCCCTGCCCTTTTGTCGGGCCCATAACTCTGCTTAGGAAGCCCCCAGAAGCCCCAAACTTGGCCTGGCCTGTTCATCAGAGTCCCCTCTAAGAGCATGTTTTGAATTGGATTTGGAGATTTTTTGGACCAAATTCGCCCTGCCCTTTTGTCGGGCCCATAACTCTGCCTAGGAAGCCCCCAGAGGCCCCAAACTTGGCCTAGTCTGTTCATCAGAGTCCCCTCATCATGCGTGTTTTGGATTAGATTTGGAGATTTTTTGGACCAAATTCACCCTGCCCTTTTCTCCGGCCCATAACTCTGCCTAGGAAGGCCCCAGAGGCCCCAAACTTGGCCTGGCCTGTTCATCAGAGTCCCCTCTATGGGCGTGTTTTGGATAGGATTTGGAGATTTTTTGAACCAAATTCGCCCTGCCCTTTTGTCTGGCTCATAACTCTGCCTAGGAAGCCCCCAGAGGCCCCAAACTTGGCCTAGTCTGTTCATCAGAGTCCCCTCTACATGCGTGTTTTGGATTAGATTTGGAGATTTTTTGGACCAAATTCACCCTGCCCTTTTCTCCGGCCCATAACTCTGCCTAGGAAGCCCCCAGAGGCCCCAAACTTGGCCTGGTCTGTTCATCAGAGTCCCCTCTACATGCGTGTTTTGGATTAGATTTGGAGATTTTTTGGACCAAATTCACCCTGCCCTTTTCTCCGGCCCATAACTCTGCCTAGGAAGCCCCCAGAGGCCCCAAACTTGGCCTGGCCTGTTCATCAGAGTCCCTTCTATGGGCGTGTTTCGGATAGGATTTGGAGATTTTTTGGACCAAATTCACCCTGCCCTTTTGTTTGGCTCATAACTCTGCCTAGGAAGCCCCTAGAAGCCCCAAACTTGACCTGGCCTGTTCATCAGAGTCCCCTCTAAGAGCATGTTTTGAATTGGATTTGGAGAGTTTTTGGACCAAATTCACCCTGCCCTTTTGTCGGGCCCATAACTCTGCCTAGGAAGCCCCCAGAGCCCCCAAACTTGGCCTGGCCTGTTCATCAGAGTCCCCTCTATGGGCGTGTTTTGGATAGGATTTGGAGATTTTTTGGACCAAATTCGCCCTGCCCTTTTGTCGGGCCCATAACTCTGCCTAGGAAGCCCCCAGAGGCCCCAAACTTGGCCTGGCCTGTTCATCAGAGTCCCCTCTATGGGCGTGTTTTGGATAGGATTTGGAGATTTTTTGGACCAAATTCGCCCTGCCCTTTTGTCGGGCCGATTACTCTGCTTAGGAAGCCCCTAGAAGCCCCAAACTTGGCCTGGCCTGTTCATCAGAGTCCCCTCTATGGGCGTGTTTTGGATTAGATTTGGAGATTTTTTTGACCAAATTCGCCCTGCCCTTTTCTCCGGCCCATAACTCTGCCTAGGAAGCCCCCAGAGGCCCCAAACTTGGCCTGGTCTGTTCATCAGAGTCCCCTCTACATGCGTGTTTTGGATAGGATTTGGAGATTTTTTGGACCAAATTCACCCTGCCCTTTTGTCGGGCCCATAACTCTGCCTAGGAAGCCCCCAGAGGCCCCAAACTTGGCCTAGTCTGTTCATCAGAGTCCCCTCATCATGCATGTTTTGGATTAGATTTGGAGATTTTTTGGACCAAATTCACCCTGCCCTTTTCTCCGGCCCATAACTCTGCTTAGGAAGCCCCCAGAGGCCCCAAACTTGGCCTGGTCTGTTCATCAGAGTCCCCTCTACGGGCGTTTTTTGGATAGGATTTTGAGATTTTTTGGACCAAATTCGCCCTGCCCTTTTGTCGGGCCCATTACTCTGCTTAGGAAGCCCCTAGAAGCCCCAAACTTGACCTGCTCTGTTCATCAGAGTCCCCTCTACGGGCGTGTTTTGGATTGCATTTTGAGATTTTTTGGACCAAATTCGCCCTGCCCTTTTGTCGGGCCCATAACTCTGCTTAGGAAGCCCCCAGAAGCCCCAAACTTGGCCTGGCCTGTTCATCAGAGTCCCCTCTAAGAGCATGTTTTGAATTGGATTTGGAGATTTTTTGGACCAAATTCGCCCTGCCCTTTTGTCGGGCCCATAACTCTGCCTAGGAAGCCCCCAGAGGCCCCAAACTTGGCCTAGTCTGTTCATCAGAGTCCCCTCATCATGCGTGTTTTGGATTAGATTTGGAGATTTTTTGGACCAAATTCACCCTGCCCTTTTCTCCGGCCCATAACTCTGCCTAGGAAGGCCCCAGAGGCCCCAAACTTGGCCTGGCCTGTTCATCAGAGTCCCCTCTGCGGGCGTGTTTTGGATTGGATTTTGAGATTTTTTGGACCAAATTCGCCCTGCCCTTTTGTCGGGCCCATTACTCTGCTTAGGAAGCCCCTAGAAGCCCCAAACTTGACCTGCTCTGTTCATCAGAGTCCCCTCTACGGGCGTGTTTTGGATTGCATTTTGAGATTTTTTGGACCAAATTCGCCCTGCCCTTTTGTCTGGCCCATAACTCTGCCTAGGAAGCCCCCAGAAGCCCCAAACTTGGCCTGGCCTGTTCATCAGAGTCCCCTCTAAGAGCATGTTTTGAATTGGATTTGGAGATTTTTTGGACCAAATTCGCCCTGCCCTTTTGTCGGGCCCATAACTCTGCCTAGGAAGCCCCCAGAGGCCCCAAACTTGGCCTAGTCTGTTCATCAGAGTCCCCTCATCATGCGTGTTTTGGATTAGATTTGGAGATTTTTTGGACCAAATTCACCCTGCCCTTTTCTCCGGCCCATAACTCTGCCTAGGAAGGCCCCAGAGGCCCCAAACTTGGCCTGGCCTGTTCATCAGAGTCCCCTCTGCGGGCGTGTTTTGGATTGGATTTTGAGATTTTTTGGACCAAATTCGCCCTGCCCTTTTGTCGGGCCCATAACTCTGCCTAGGAAGCCCCCAGAGGCCCCAAACTTGGCCTGGCCTGTTCATCAGAGTCCCCTCTATGGGCGTGTTTTGGATAGGATTTGGAGATTTTTTGAACCAAATTCGCCCTGCCCTTTTGTCTGGCTCATAACTCTGCCTAGGAAGCCCCCAGAGGCCCCAAACTTGGCCTAGTCTGTTCATCAGAGTCCCCTCTACATGCGTGTTTTGGATTAGATTTGGAGATTTTTTGGACCAAATTCACCCTGCCCTTTTCTCCGGCCCATAACTCTGCCTAGGAAGCCCCCAGAGGCCCCAAACTTGGCCTGGTCTGTTCATCAGAGTCCCCTCTACATGCGTGTTTTGGATTAGATTTGGAGATTTTTTGGACCAAATTCACCCTGCCCTTTTCTCCGGCCCATAACTCTGCCTAGGAAGCCCCCAGAGGCCCCAAACTTGGCCTGGCCTGTTCATCAGAGTCCCTTCTATGGGCGTGTTTCGGATAGGATTTGGAGATTTTTTGGACCAAATTCACCCTGCCCTTTTGTTTGGCTCATAACTCTGCCTAGGAAGCCCCTAGAAGCCCCAAACTTGACCTGGCCTGTTCATCAGAGTCCCCTCTAAGAGCATGTTTTGAATTGGATTTGGAGAGTTTTTGGACCAAATTCACCCTGCCCTTTTGTCGGGCCCATAACTCTGCCTAGGAAGCCCCCAGAGCCCCCAAACTTGGCCTGGCCTGTTCATCAGAGTCCCCTCTATGGGCGTGTTTTGGATAGGATTTGGAGATTTTTTGGACCAAATTCGCCCTGCCCTTTTGTCGGGCCCATAACTCTGCCTAGGAAGCCCCCAGAGGCCCCAAACTTGGCCTGGTCTGTTCATCAGAGTCCCCTCTACATGCGTGTTTTGGATTAGATTTGGAGATTTTTTGGACCAAATTCACCCTGCCCTTTTGTCGGGCCGATTACTCTGCTTAGGAAGCCCCTAGAAGCCCCAAACTTGGCCTGGCCTGTTCATCAGAGTCCCCTCTATGGGCGTGTTTTGGATTAGATTTGGAGATTTTTTTGACCAAATTCGCCCTGCCCTTTTCTCCGGCCCATAACTCTGCCTAGGAAGCCCCCAGAGGCCCCAAACTTGGCCTGGTCTGTTCATCAGAGTCCCTTTTACGGGCGTGTTTTGGATAGGATTTGGAGATTTTTGGGACCAAATTCGCCCTGCCCTTTTGTTTGGCTCATAACTCTGCCTAGGAAGCCCCTAGAAGCCCCAAACTTGGCCTGGCCTGTTCATCAGAGTCCCCTCTAAGAGCATGTTTTGAATTGGATTTGGAGATTTTTTGGACCAAATTCGCCCTGCCCTTTTGTCGGGCCCATAACTCTGCCTAGGAAGCCCCCAGAGGCCCCAAACTTGGCCTAGTCTGTTCATCAGAGTCCCCTCATCATGCATGTTTTGGATTAGATTTGGAGATTTTTTGGACCAAATTCACCCTGCCCTTTTCTCCGGCCCATAACTCTGCTTAGGAAGCCCCCAGAGGCCCCAAACTTGGCCTGGTCTGTTCATCAGAGTCCCCTCTACGGGCGTTTTTTGGATAGGATTTTGAGATTTTTTGGACCAAATTCGCCCTGCCCTTTTGTCGGGCCCATTACTCTGCTTAGGAAGCCCCTAGAAGCCCCAAACTTGACCTGCTCTGTTCATCAGAGTCCCCTCTACGGGCGTGTTTTGGATTGCATTTTGAGATTTTTTGGACCAAATTCGCCCTGCCCTTTTGTCGGGCCCATAACTCTGCTTAGGAAGCCCCCAGAAGCCCCAAACTTGGCCTGGCCTGTTCATCAGAGTCCCCTCTAAGAGCATGTTTTGAATTGGATTTGGAGATTTTTTGGACCAAATTCGCCCTGCCCTTTTGTCGGGCCCATAACTCTGCCTAGGAAGCCCCCAGAGGCCCCAAACTTGGCCTAGTCTGTTCATCAGAGTCCCCTCATCATGCGTGTTTTGGATTAGATTTGGAGATTTTTTGGACCAAATTCACCCTGCCCTTTTCTCCGGCCCATAACTCTGCCTAGGAAGGCCCCAGAGGCCCCAAACTTGGCCTGGCCTGTTCATCAGAGTCCCCTCTGCGGGCGTGTTTTGGATTGGATTTTGAGATTTTTTGGACCAAATTCGCCCTGCCCTTTTGTCGGGCCCATTACTCTGCTTAGGAAGCCCCTAGAAGCCCCAAACTTGACCTGCTCTGTTCATCAGAGTCCCCTCTACGGGCGTGTTTTGGATTGCATTTTGAGATTTTTTGGACCAAATTCGCCCTGCCCTTTTGTCGGGCCCATAACTCTGCTTAGGAAGCCCCCAGAAGCCCCAAACTTGGCCTGGCCTGTTCATCAGAGTCCCCTCTAAGAGCATGTTTTGAATTGGATTTGGAGATTTTTTGGACCAAATTCGCCCTGCCCTTTTGTCGGGCCCATAACTCTGCCTAGGAAGCCCCCAGAGGCCCCAAACTTGGCCTAGTCTGTTCATCAGAGTCCCCTCATCATGCGTGTTTTGGATTAGATTTGGAGATTTTTTGGACCAAATTCACCCTGCCCTTTTCTCCGGCCCATAACTCTGCCTAGGAAGGCCCCAGAGGCCCCAAACTTGGCCTGGCCTGTTCATCAGAGTCCCCTCTGCGGGCGTGTTTTGGATTGGATTTTGAGATTTTTTGGACCAAATTCGCCCTGCCCTTTTGTCGGGCCCATAACTCTGCCTAGGAAGCCCCCAGAGGCCCCAAACTTGGCCTGGCCTGTTCATCAGAGTCCCCTCTATGGGCGTGTTTTGGATAGGATTTGGAGATTTTTTGAACCAAATTCGCCCTGCCCTTTTGTCTGGCTCATAACTCTGCCTAGGAAGCCCCCAGAGGCCCCAAACTTGGCCTAGTCTGTTCATCAGAGTCCCCTCTACATGCGTGTTTTGGATTAGATTTGGAGATTTTTTGGACCAAATTCACCCTGCCCTTTTCTCCGGCCCATAACTCTGCCTAGGAAGCCCCCAGAGGCCCCAAACTTGGCCTGGTCTGTTCATCAGAGTCCCCTCTACATGCGTGTTTTGGATTAGATTTGGAGATTTTTTGGACCAAATTCACCCTGCCCTTTTCTCCGGCCCATAACTCTGCCTAGGAAGCCCCCAGAGGCCCCAAACTTGGCCTGGCCTGTTCATCAGAGTCCCTTCTATGGGCGTGTTTCGGATAGGATTTGGAGATTTTTTGGACCAAATTCACCCTGCCCTTTTGTTTGGCTCATAACTCTGCCTAGGAAGCCCCTAGAAGCCCCAAACTTGACCTGGCCTGTTCATCAGAGTCCCCTCTAAGAGCATGTTTTGAATTGGATTTGGAGAGTTTTTGGACCAAATTCACCCTGCCCTTTTCTCCGGCCCATAACTCTGCCTAGGAAGCCCCCAGAGGCCCCAAACTTGGCCTGGCCTGTTCATCAGAGTCCCTTCTATGGGCGTGTTTCGGATAGGATTTGGAGATTTTTTGAACCAAATTCGCCCTGCCCTTTTGTCTGGCTCATAACTCTGCCTAGGAAGCCCCCAGAGGCCCCAAACTTGGCCTAGTCTGTTCATCAGAGTCCCCTCTACATGCGTGTTTTGGATTAGATTTGGAGATTTTTTGGACCAAATTCACCCTGCCCTTTTCTCCGGCTCATAACTCTGCCTAGGAAGCCCCTAGAAGCCCCAAACTTGGCCTGGTCTGTTCATCAGAGTCCCCTCTACATGCGTGTTTTGGATTAGATTTGGAGATTTTTTGGACCAAATTCACCCTGCCCTTTTCTCCGGCCCATAACTCTGCCTAGGAAGCCCCCAGAGGCCCCAAACTTGGCCTGGCCTGTTCATCAGAGTCCCTTCTATGGGCGTGTTTCGGATAGGATTTGGAGATTTTTTGGACCAAATTCACCCTGCCCTTTTGTTTGGCTCATAACTCTGCCTAGGAAGCCCCTAGAAGCCCCAAACTTGACCTGGCCTGTTCATCAGAGTCCCCTCTAAGAGCATGTTTTGAATTGGATTTGGAGAGTTTTTGGACCAAATTCACCCTGCCCTTTTGTCGGGCCCATAACTCTGCCTAGGAAGCCCCCAGAAGCCCCAAACTTGGCCTGGCCTGTTCATCAGAGTCCCCTCTAAGAGCATGTTTTGAATTGGATTTTGAGATTTTTTGGACCAAATTCGTCCTGCCCTCTTGTCGGGCCCATAACTCTGCCTAGGAAGGCCCCAGAGGCCCCAAACTTGGCCTGGTCTGTTCATTAGAGTCCCCTCTACATGCGTGTATTGGATTAGATTTGGAGATTTTTTTGACCAAATTCGCCCTGCCCTTTTCTCCGGCCCATAACTCTGCCTAGGAAGCCCCCAGAGGCCCCAAACTTGGCCTGGTCTGTTCATCAGAGTCCCTTTTACGGGCGTGTTTTGGATAGGATTTGGAGATTTTTTTGACCAAATTCGCCCTGCCCTTTTCTCCGGCCCATAACTCTGCCTAGGAAGCCCCTAGAAGCCCCAAACTTGGCCTGGCCTGTTCATCAGAGTCCCCTCTAAGAGCATGTTTTGAATTGGATTTGGAGATTTTTTGGACCAAATTCGCCCTGCCCTTTTGTCGGGCCCATAACTCTGCCTAGGAAGCCCCCAGAGGCCCCAAACTTGGCCTGGCCTGTTCATCAGAGTCCCCTCTATGGGCGTTTTTTGGATAGGATTTGGAGATTTTTTGGACCAAATTCGCCCTGCCCTTTTGTCGGGCCCATTACTCTGCTTAGGAAGCCCCCAGAGGCCCCAAACTTGGCCTGGCCTGTTCATCAGAGTCCCCTCTACGGGCGTGTTTTGGATTGGATTTTGAGATTTTTTGGACCAAATTCGTCCTGCCCTCTTGTCGGGCCCATAACTCTGCCTAGGAAGGCCCCAGAGGCCCCAAACTTGGCCTGGCCTGTTCATCAGAGTCCCCTCTACGGGCGTGTTTTGGATTGGATTTTGAGATTTTTTGGACCAAATTCGTCCTGCCCTTTTGTCGGGCCCATAACTCTGCCTAGGAAGGCCCCAGAGGCCCCAAACTTGGCCTGGCCTGTTCATCAGAGTCCCCTCTACGGGCGTGTTTTGGATTGGATTTTGAGATTTTTTGGACCAAATTCGCCCTGCCCTTTTGTCGGGCCCATAACTCTGCCTAGGAAGCCCCCAGAGGCCCCAAACTTGGCCTGGCCTGTTCATCAGAGTCCCCTCTATGGGCGTGTTTTGGATAGGATTTGGAGATTTTTTGAACCAAATTCGCCCTGCCCTTTTGTCTGGCTCATAACTCTGCCTAGGAAGCCCCCAGAGGCCCCAAACTTGGCCTAGTCTGTTCATCAGAGTCCCCTCATCATGCGTGTTTTGGATTAGATTTGGAGATTTTTTGGACCAAATTCACCCTGCCCTTTTCTCCGGCCCATAACTCTGCCTAGGAAGCCCCCAGAGGCCCCAAACTTGGCCTGGTCTGTTCATCAGAGTCCCCTCTACGGGCGTGTTCTGGATTGCATTTTGAGATTTTTTGGACCAAATTCGCCCTGCCCTTTTGTCGGGCCCATAACTCTGCCTAGGAAGGCCCCAGAGGCCCCAAACTTGGCCTGGCCTGTTCATCAGAGTCCCCTCTACGGGCGTGTTTTGGATTGGATTTTGAGATTTTTTGGACCAAATTCGTCCTGCCCTTTTGTCGGGCCCATAACTCTGCCTAGGAAGGCCCCAGAGGCCCCAAACTTGGCCTGGCCTGTTCATCAGAGTCCCCTCTACGGGCGTGTTTTGGATTGGATTTTGAGATTTTTTGGACCAAATTCGCCCTGCCCTTTTGTCGGGCCCATAACTCTGCCTAGGAAGCCCCCAGAGGCCCCAAACTTGGCCTGGTCTGTTCATCAGAGTCCCTTTTACGGGCGTGTTTTGGATAGGATTTGGAGATTTTTTGGACCAAATTCGCCCTGCCCTTTTGTTTGGCTCATAACTCTGCCTAGGAAGCCCCTAGAAGCCCCAAACTTGGCCTGGCCTGTTCATCAGAGTCCCCTCTAAGAGCATGTTTTGAATTGGATTTGGAGATTTTTTGGACCAAATTCACCCTGCCCTTTTGTCTGGCTCATAACTCTGCCTAGGAAGCCCCCAGAGGCCCCAAACTTGGCCTGGTCTGTTCATCAGAGTCCCCTCTACATGCGTGTTTTGGATTAGATTTGGAGATTTTTTGGACCAAATTCGCCCTGCCCTCTTGTCGGGCCCATAACTCTGCCTAGGAAGGCCCCAGAGGCCCCAAACTTGGCCTGGCCTGTTCATCAGAGTCCCCTCTACGGGCGTGTTTTGGATTGGATTTTGAGATTTTTTGGACCAAATTCGTCCTGCCCTTTTGTCGGGCCCATAACTCTGCCTAGGAAGGCCCCAGAGGCCCCAAACTTGGCCTGGCCTGTTCATCAGAGTCCCCTCTACGGGCGTGTTTTGGATTGGATTTTGAGATTTTTTGGACCAAATTCGCCCTGCCCTTTTGTCTGGCTCATAACTCTGCCTAGGAAGCCCCCAGAGGCCCCAAACTTGGCCTGGTCTGTTCATCAGAGTCCCCTCTACATGCGTGTTTTGGATTAGATTTGGAGATTTTTTGGACCAAATTCACCCTGCCCTTTTGTCGGGCCCATAAC
Source organism: Hypomesus nipponensis (assembly GCF_054491055.1). Classification (NCBI taxonomy): domain Eukaryota; kingdom Metazoa; phylum Chordata; class Actinopteri; order Osmeriformes; family Osmeridae; genus Hypomesus; species Hypomesus nipponensis. The sequence continues at coordinate 20,549,911 of NC_140366.1, read as the reverse complement.
TCTGCCTAGGAAGCCCCCAGAGGCCCCAAACTTGGCCTAGTCTGTTCATCAGAGTCCCCTCTACGGGCGTGTTTTGGATTGGATTTGGAGATTTTTTGGACCAAATTCGCCCTGCCCTTTTGTCGGGCCCATTACTCTGCTTAGGAAGCCCCCAGAGGCCCCAAACTTGGCCTGGCCTGTTCATCAGAGTCCCCTCTACGGGCGTGTTTTGGATTGGATTTTGAGATTTTTTGGACCAAATTCGTCCTGCCCTCTTGTCGGGCCCATAACTCTGCCTAGGAAGGCCCCAGAGGCCCCAAACTTGGCCTGGCCTGTTCATCAGAGTCCCCTCTACGGGCGTGTTTTGGATTGGATTTTGAGATTTTTTGGACCAAATTCGTCCTGCCCTTTTGTCGGGCCCATAACTCTGCCTAGGAAGGCCCCAGAGGCCCCAAACTTGGCCTGGCCTGTTCATCAGAGTCCCCTCTACGGGCGTGTTTTGGATTGGATTTTGAGATTTTTTGGACCAAATTCGCCCTGCCCTTTTGTCGGGCCCATAACTCTGCCTAGGAAGCCCCCAGAGGCCCCAAACTTGGCCTGGCCTGTTCATCAGAGTCCCCTCTATGGGCGTGTTTTGGATAGGATTTGGAGATTTTTTGAACCAAATTCGCCCTGCCCTTTTGTCTGGCTCATAACTCTGCCTAGGAAGGCCCCAGAGGCCCCAAACTTGGCCTAGTCTGTTCATCAGAGTCCCCTCATCATGCGTGTTTTGGATTAGATTTGGAGATTTTTTGGACCAAATTCACCCTGCCCTTTTCTCCGGCCCATAACTCTGCCTAGGAAGCCCCCAGAGGCCCCAAACTTGGCCTGGTCTGTTCATCAGAGTCCCCTCTACGGGCGTGTTCTGGATTGCATTTTGAGATTTTTTGGACCAAATTCGCCCTGCCCTTTTGTCGGGCCCATTACTCTGCTTAGGAAGCCCCTAGAAGCCCCAAACTTGACCTGCTCTGTTCATCAGAGTCCCCTCTACGGGCGTGTTTTGGATTGCATTTTGAGATTTTTTGAACCAAATTCGCCCTGCCCTTTTGTCTGGCTCATAACTCTGCCTAGGAAGCCCCCAGAGGCCCCAAACTTGGCCTAGTCTGTTCATCAGAGTCCCCTCTGCGGGCGTTTTTTGGATAGGATTTGGAGATTTTTTGGACCAAATTCGCCCTGCCCTTTTGTCGGGCCCATTACTCTGCTTAGGAAGCCCCCAGAGGCCCCAAACTTGGCCTGGCCTGTTCATCAGAGTCCCCTCTACGGGCGTGTTTTGGATTGGATTTTGAGATTTTTTGGACCAAATTCGTCCTGCCCTCTTGTCGGGCCCATAACTCTGCCTAGGAAGGCCCCAGAGGCCCCAAACTTAGCCTGGCCTGTTCATCAGAGTCCCCTCTACGGGCGTGTTTTGGATTGGATTTTGAGATTTTTTGGACCAAATTCGTCCTGCCCTTTTGTCGGGCCCATAACTCTGCCTAGGAAGGCCCCAGAGGCCCCAAACTTGGCCTGGCCTGTTCATCAGAGTCCCCTCTACGGGCGTGTTTTGGATTGGATTTTGAGATTTTTTGGACCAAATTCGCCCTGCCCTTTTGTCGGGCCCATAACTCTGCCTAGGAAGCCCCCAGAGGCCCCAAACTTGGCCTGGTCTGTTCATCAGAGTCCCTTTTACGGGCGTGTTTTGGATAGGATTTGGAGATTTTTTGGACCAAATTCGCCCTGCCCTTTTGTTTGGCTCATAACTCTGCCTAGGAAGCCCCTAGAAGCCCCAAACTTGGCCTGGCCTGTTCATCAGAGTCCCCTCTAAGAGCATGTTTTGAATTGGATTTGGAGATTTTTTGGACCAAATTCACCCTGCCCTTTTGTCGGGCCCATAACTCTGCCTAGGAAGCCCCCAGAGGCCCCAAACTTGGCCTAGTCTGTTCATCAGAGTCCCCTCTATGGGCGTTTTTTGGATAGGATTTGGAGATTTTTTGGACCAAATTCGCCCTGCCCTTTTGTCGGGCCCATAACTCTGCCTAGGAAGCCCCCAGAGGCCCCAAACTTGGCCTGGTCTGTTCATCAGAGTCCCCTCTACATGCGTGTTTTGGATTAGATTTGGAGATTTTTTGGACCAAATTCACCCTGCCCTTTTGTCGGGCCCATAACTCTGCCTAGGAAGCCCCCAGAGGCCCCAAACTTGGCCTAGTCTGTTCATCAGAGTCCCCTAATCATGCATGTTTTGGATCAGATTTGGAGATTTTTTGGACCAAATTCACCCTGCCCTTTTCTCCGGCCCATAACTCTGCCTAGGAAGCCCCCAGAGGCCCCAAACTTGGCCTGGTCTGTTCATCAGAGTCCCCTCTACGGGCGTGTTTTGGATTGGATTTTGAGATTTTTTGGACCAAATTCGCCCTGCCCTTTTGTCGGGCCCATTACTCTGCTTAGGAAGCCCCTAGAAGCCCCAAACTTGACCTGCTCTGTTCATCAGAGTCCCCTCTACGGGCGTGTTTTGGATTGGATTTGGAGATTTTTTGGACCAAATTCGTCCTGCCCTCTTGTCGGGCCCATAACTCTGCCTAGGAAGGCCCCAGAGGCCCCAAACTTGGCCTGGTCTGTTCATCAGAGTCCCCTCTACATGCGTGTATTGGATTAGATTTGGAGATTTTTTTGACCAAATTCGCCCTGCCCTTTTCTCCGGCCCATAACTCTGCCTAGGAAGCCCCCAGAGGCCCCAAACTTGGCCTGGTCTGTTCATCAGAGTCCCCTCTACCGGCGTTTTTTGGATAGGATTTTGAGATTTTTTGGACCAAATTCGCCCTGCCCTTTTGTCGGGCCCATTACTCTGCTTAGGAAGCCCCTAGAAGCCCCAAACTTGACCTGCTCTGTTCATCAGAGTCCCCTCTACGGGCGTGTTTTGGATTGGATTTGGAGATTTTTTGGACCAAATTCGTCCTGCCCTCTTGTCGGGCCCATAACTCTGCCTAGGAAGGCCCCAGAGGCCCCAAACTTGGCCTGGTCTGTTCATCAGAGTCCCCTCTACATGCGTGTATTGGATTAGATTTGGAGATTTTTTTGACCAAATTCGCCCTGCCCTTTTCTCCGGCCCATAACTCTGCCTAGGAAGCCCCCAGAGGCCCCAAACTTGGCCTGGTCTGTTCATCAGAGTCCCCTCTACATGCGTGTATTGGATTAGATTTTGAGATTTTTTGGACCAAATTCGTCCTGCCCTTTTGTCGGGCCCATAACTCTGCCTAGGAAGCCCCCAGAGGCCCCAAACTTGGCCTGGTCTGTTCATCAGAGTCCCCTCTACATGCGTGTATTGGATTAGATTTTGAGATTTTTTGGACCAAATTCGTCCTGCCCTTTTGTCGGGCCCATAACTCTGCCTAGGAAGGCCCCAGAGGCCCCAAACTTGGCCTGGCCTGTTCATCAGAGTCCCCTCTACGGGCGTGTTTTGGATTGGATTTTGAGATTTTTTGGACCAAATTCGCCCTGCCCTTTTGTCTGGCTCATAACTCTGCCTAGGAAGCCCCCAGAGGCCCCAAACTTGGCCTGGTCTGTTCATCAGAGTCCCCTCTACATGCGTGTTTTGGATTAGATTTGGAGATTTTTTGGACCAAATTCACCCTGCCCTTTTGTCGGGCCCATAACTCTGCCTAGGAAGCCCCCAGAGGCCCCAAACTTGGCCTAGTCTGTTCATCAGAGTCCCCTCTACGGGCGTGTTTTGGATTGGATTTTGAGATTTTTTGGACCAAATTCGTCCTGCCCTTTTGTCGGGCCCATAACTCTGCCTAGGAAGGCCCCAGAGGCCCCAAACTTGGCCTGGCCTGTTCATCAGAGTCCCCTCTACGGGCGTGTTTTGGATTGGATTTTGAGATTTTTTGGACCAAATTCGCCCTGCCCTTTTGTCGGGCCCATAACTCTGCCTAGGAAGCCCCCAGAGGCCCCAAACTTGGCCTGGCCTGTTCATCAGAGTCCCCTCTATGGGCGTGTTTTGGATAGGATTTGGAGATTTTTTGAACCAAATTCGCCCTGCCCTTTTGTCTGGCTCATAACTCTGCCTAGGAAGGCCCCAGAGGCCCCAAACTTGGCCTAGTCTGTTCATCAGAGTCCCCTCATCATGCGTGTTTTGGATTAGATTTGGAGATTTTTTGGACCAAATTCACCCTGCCCTTTTCTCCGGCCCATAACTCTGCCTAGGAAGCCCCCAGAGGCCCCAAACTTGGCCTGGTCTGTTCATCAGAGTCCCCTCTACGGGCGTGTTCTGGATTGCATTTTGAGATTTTTTGGACCAAATTCGCCCTGCCCTTTTGTCGGGCCCATTACTCTGCTTAGGAAGCCCCTAGAAGCCCCAAACTTGACCTGCTCTGTTCATCAGAGTCCCCTCTACGGGCGTGTTTTGGATTGCATTTTGAGATTTTTTGGACCAAATTCGTCCTGCCCTCTTGTCGGGCCCATAACTCTGCCTAGGAAGGCCCCAGAGGCCCCAAACTTGGCCTGGCCTGTTCATCAGAGTCCCCTCTACGGGCGTGTTTTGGACTGGATTTGAAGATTTTTGGGACCAAATTCGCCCTGCCCTTTTGTCGGGCCCATAACTCTGCCTAGGAAGGCGCCAGAGGCCCAAAACTTGGCCTGGCCTGTTCATCAGAGTCCCCTCTGCGGGCGTGTTTTGGATTGGATTTTGAGATTTTATGGACCAAATTCGTCCTCCCCGTTTGTCGGGCCCATAACTCTGCCTAGGAAGGCCCCAGAGGCCCCAAACTTGGCCTGGGCTGTTCATCAAAGTCCCCTCTACGGGCGTGATTTGGATTGGCTTTGGAGATTTTTGGGACCAAATTCGTCCTGCCCTCTTGTCGGGCCCATAACTCTGCCTAGGAAGGCCCCAGAGGCCCCAAACTTGGCCTGGCCTGTTCATCAGAGTCCCCTCTACGGGCGTGTTTTGGATTGGATTTTGAGATTTTTTGGACCAAATTCGTCCTGCCCTTTTGTCGGGCCCATAACTCTGCCTAGGAAGGCCCCAGAGGCCCCAAACTTGGCCTGGGCTGTTCATCAAAGTCCCCTCTACGGGCGTGATTTGGATTGGCTTTGGAGATTTTTGGGACCAAATTCGTCCTGCCCTCTTGTCGGGCCCATAACTCTGCCTAGGAAGGCCCCAGAGGCCCCAAACTTGGCCTGGCCTGTTCATCAGAGTCCCCTCTACGGGCGTGTTTTGGATTGGATTTTGAGATTTTTTGGACCAAATTCGTCCTGCCCTCTTGTCGGGCCCATAACTCTGCCTAGGAAGGCCCCAGAGGCCCCAAACTTGGCCTGGCCTGTTCATCAGAGTCCCCTCTACGGGCGTGTTTTGGACTGGATTTGAAGATTTTTGGGACCAAATTCGCCCTGCCCTTTTGTCGGGCCCATAACTCTGCCTAGGAAGGCGCCAGAGGCCCCAAACTTGGCCTGGCCTGTTCATCAGAGTCCCCTCTGCGGGCGTGTTTTGGATTGGATTTTGAGATTTTATGGACCAAATTCGTCCTCCCCGTTTGTCGGGCCCATAACTCTGCCTAGGAAGGCCCCAGAGGCCCCAAACTTGGCCTGGGCTGTTCATCAAAGTCCCCTCTACGGGCGTGATTTTGATTGGATTTGGAGATTTTTGGGACCAAATTCGTCCTGCCCTCTTGTCGGGCCCATAACTCTGCCTAGGAAGGCCCCAGAGGCCCCAAACTTGGCCTGGCCTGTTCATCAGAGTCCCCTCTACGGGCGTGTTTTGGATTGGATTTTGAGATTTTTTGGACCAAATTCGTCCTGCCCTTTTGTCGGGCCCATAACTCTGCCTAGGAAGGCCCCAGAGGCCCCAAACTTGGCCTGGCCTGTTCATCAGAGTCCCCTCTACGGGCGTGTTTTGGATTGGATTTTGAGATTTTTTGGACCAAATTCGTCCTCCCCGTTTTTCGGGCCCATAACTCTGCCTAGGAAGGCCCCAGAGGCCCCAAACTTGGCCTGGGCTGTTCATCAAAGTCCCCTCTACGGGCGTGATTTGGATTGGCTTTGGAGATTTTTTGGACCAAATTCGTCCTGCCCTCTTGTCGGGCCCATAACTCTGCCTAGGAAGGCCCCAGAGGCCCCAAACTTGGCCTGGCCTGTTCATCAGAGTCCCCTCTATGGGCGTGTTTTGGATAGGATTTGGAGATTTTTTGAACCAAATTCGCCCTGCCCTTTTGTCTGGCTCATAACTCTGCCTAGGAAGCCCCCAGAGGCCCCAAACTTGGCCTGGGCTGTTCATCAGAGTCCCCTCTATGGGCGTTTTTTGGATAGGATTTTGAGATTTTTTGGACCAAATTCGCCCTGCCCTCTTGTCGGGCCCATAACTCTGCCTAGGAAGGCCCCAGAGGCCCCAAACTTGGCCTGGCCTGTTCATCAGAGTCCCCTCTACGGGCGTGTTTTGGATTGGATTTTGAGATTTTTTGGACCAAATTCGTCCTGCCCTCTTGTCGGGCCCATAACTCTGCCTAGGAAGGCCCCAGAGGCCCCAAACTTGGCCTGGCCTGTTCATCAGAGTCCCCTCTACGGGCGTGTTTTGGACTGGATTTGAAGATTTTTGGGACCAAATTCGCCCTGCCCTTTTGTCGGGCCCATAACTCTGCCTAGGAAGGCGCCAGAGGCCCCAAACTTGGCCTGGCCTGTTCATCAGAGTCCCCTCTGCGGGCGTGTTTTGGATTGGATTTTGAGATTTTATGGACCAAATTCGTCCTCCCCGTTTGTCGGGCCCATAACTCTGCCTAGGAAGGCCCCAGAGGCCCCAAACTTGGCCTGGGCTGTTCATCAAAGTCCCCTCTACGGGCGTGATTTTGATTGGATTTGGAGATTTTTGGGACCAAATTCGTCCTGCCTTCTTGTCGGGCCCATAACTCTGCCTAGGAAGGCCCCAGAGGCCCCAAACTTGGCCTGGCCTGTTCATCAGAGTCCCCTCTACGGGCGTGTTTTGGATTGGATTTTGAGATTTTTTGGACCAAATTCGTCCTGCCCTTTTGTCGGGCCCATAACTCTGCCTAGGAAGGCCCCAGAGGCCCCAAACTTGGCCTGGCCTGTTCATCAGAGTCCCCTCTGCGGGCGTGTTTTGGATTGGATTTTGAGATTTTATGGACCAAATTCGTCCTCCCCGTTTGTCGGGCCCATAACTCTGCCTAGGAAGGCCCCAGAGGCCCCAAACTTGGCCTGGGCTGTTCATCAAAGTCCCCTCTACGGGCGTGATTTGGATTGGCTTTGGAGATTTTTGGGACCAAATTCGTCCTGCCCTCTTGTCGGGCCCATAACTCTGCCTAGGAAGGCCCCAGAGGCCCCAAACTTGGCCTGGCCTGTTCATCAGAGTCCCCTCTGCGGGCGTGTTTTGGATTGGATTTTGAGATTTTATGGACCAAATTCGTCCTCCCCGTTTGTCGGGCCCATAACTCTGCCTAGGAAGGCCCCAGAGGCCCCAAACTTGGCCTGGGCTGTTCATCAAAGTCCCCTCTACGGGCGTGATTTTGATTGGATTTGGAGATTTTTGGGACCAAATTCGTCCTGCCCTCTTGTCGGGCCCATAACTCTGCCTAGGAAGGCCCCAGAGGCCCCAAACTTGGCCTGGCCTGTTCATCAGAGTCCCCTCTACGGGCGTGTTTTGGATTGGATTTTGAGATTTTTTGGACCAAATTCGTCCTGCCCTTTTGTCGGGCCCATAACTCTGCCTAGGAAGGCCCCAGAGGCCCCAAACTTGGCCTGGCCTGTTCATCAGAGTCCCCTCTACGGGCGTGTTTTGGATTGGATTTTGAGATTTTTTGGACCAAATTCGTCCTCCCCGTTTTTCGGGCCCATAACTCTGCCTAGGAAGGCCCCAGAGGCCCCAAACTTGGCCTGGGCTGTTCATCAAAGTCCCCTCTACGGGCGTGATTTGGATTGGCTTTGGAGATTTTTTGGACCAAATTCGTCCTGCCCTCTTGTCGGGCCCATAACTCTGCCTAGGAAGGCCCCAGAGGCCCCAAACTTGGCCTGGCCTGTTCATCAGAGTCCCCTCTACGGGCGTGTTTTGGACTGGATTTGAAGATTTTTGGGACCAAATTCGCCCTGCCCTTTTGTCGGGCCCATAACTCTGCCTAGGAAGGCGCCAGAGGCCCCAAACTTGGCCTGGTCTGTTCATCAGAGTCCCCTCTACGGGCGTGATTTGGATTGGCTTTGGAGATTTTTTGGACCAAATTCGTCCTGCCCTCTTGTCGGGCCCATAACTCTGCCTAGGAAGGCCCCAGAGGCCCCAAACTTGGCCTGGCCTGTTCATCAGAGTCCCCTCTACGGGCGTGTTTTGGACTGGATTTGAAGATTTTTGGGACCAAATTCGCCCTGCCCTTTTGTCGGGCCCATAACTCTGCCTAGGAAGGCGCCAGAGGCCCCAAACTTGGCCTGGCCTGTTCATCAGAGTCCCCTCTGCGGACGTGTTTTGGATTGGATTTTGAGATTTTTGGGACCAAATCGCCCTGCCCTTTTGTCGGGCCCATAACTCTGCCTAGGAAGGCCCCAGAGGCCCCAAACTTGGCCTGGCCTGTTCATCAGAGTCCCCTCTGCGGGCGTGATTTGGATTGGCTTTGGAGATTTTTTGGACCAAATTCGTCCTGCCCTCTTGTCGGGCCCATAACTCTGCCTAGGAAGGCCCCAGAGGCCCCAAACTTGGCCTGGCCTGTTCATCAGAGTCCCCTCTACGGGCGTGTTTTGGATTGGATTTTGAGATTTTATGGACCAAATTCGTCCTCCCCGTTTGTCGGGCCCATAACTCTGCCTAGGAAGGCCCCAGAGGCCCCAAACTTGGCCTGGGCTGTTCATCAAAGTCCCCTCTACGGGCGTGATTTTGATTGGATTTGGAGATTTTTGGGACCAAATTCGTCCTGCCCTCTTGTCGGGCCCATAACTCTGCCTAGGAAGGCCCCAGAGGCCCCAAACTTGGCCTGGCCTGTTCATCAGAGTCCCCTCTACGGGCGTGTTTTGGATTGGATTTTGAGATTTTTTGGACCAAATTCGCCCTGCCCTTTTGTCGGGCCCATAACTCTGCCTAGGAAGCCCCCAGAGGCCCCAAACTTGGCCTGGCCTGTTCATCAGAGTCCCCTCTATGGGCGTGTTTTGGATAGGATTTGGAGATTTTTTGAACCAAATTCGCCCTGCCCTTTTGTCTGGCTCATAACTCTGCCTAGGAAGCCCCCAGAGGCCCCAAACTTGGCCTAGTCTGTTCATCAGAGTCCCCTCATCATGCGTGTTTTGGATTAGATTTGGAGATTTTTTGGACCAAATTCACCCTGCCCTTTTCTCCGGCCCATAACTCTGCCTAGGAAGCCCCCAGAGGCCCCAAACTTGGCCTGGTCTGTTCATCAGAGTCCCCTCTACGGGCGTGTTCTGGATTGCATTTTGAGATTTTTTGGACCAAATTCGCCCTGCCCTTTTGTCGGGCCCATTACTCTGCTTAGGAAGCCCCTAGAAGCCCCAAACTTGACCTGCTCTGTTCATCAAAGTCCCCTCTACGGGCGTGATTTTGATTGGATTTGGAGATTTTTGGGACCAAATTCGTCCTGCCCTCTTGTCGGGCCCATAACTCTGCCTAGGAAGGCCCCAGAGGCCCCAAACTTGGCCTGGCCTGTTCATCAGAGTCCCCTCTACGGGCGTGTTTTGGATTGGATTTTGAGATTTTTTGGACCAAATTCGCCCTGCCCTTTTGTCGGGCCCATAACTCTGCCTAGGAAGCCCCCAGAGGCCCCAAACTTGGCCTGGCCTGTTCATCAGAGTCCCCTCTATGGGCGTGTTTTGGATAGGATTTGGAGATTTTTTGAACCAAATTCGCCCTGCCCTTTTGTCTGGCTCATAACTCTGCCTAGGAAGCCCCCAGAGGCCCCAAACTTGGCCTAGTCTGTTCATCAGAGTCCCCTCATCATGCGTGTTTTGGATTAGATTTGGAGATTTTTTGGACCAAATTCACCCTGCCCTTTTCTCCGGCCCATAACTCTGCCTAGGAAGCCCCCAGAGGCCCCAAACTTGGCCTGGTCTGTTCATCAGAGTCCCCTCTACGGGCGTGTTCTGGATTGCATTTTGAGATTTTTTGGACCAAATTCGCCCTGCCCTTTTGTCGGGCCCATTACTCTGCTTAGGAAGCCCCTAGAAGCCCCAAACTTGACCTGCTCTGTTCATCAGAGTCCCCTCTACGGGCGTGTTTTGGATTGCATTTTGAGATTTTTTGGACCAAATTCGCCCTGCCCTTTTGTCGGGCCCATAACTCTGCCTAGGAAGCCCCCAGAGGCCCCAAACTTGGCCTGGCCTGTTCATCAGAGTCCCCTCTATGGGCGTTTTTTGGATAGGATTTTGAGATTTTTTGGACCAAATTCGCCCTGCCCTTTTGTCGGGCCCATTACTCTGCTTAGGAAGCCCCTAGAAGCCCCAAACTTGACCTGCTCTGTTCATCAGAGTCCCCTCTACGGGCGTGTTTTGGATTGCATTTTGAGATTTTTTGGACCAAATTCGCCCTGCCCTTTTGTCGGGCCCATTACTCTGCTTAGGAAGCCCCTAGAAGCCCCAAACTTGACCTGCTCTGTTCATCAGAGTCCCCTCTACGGGCGTGTTTTGGATTGCATTTTGAGATTTTTTGGACCAAATTCGCCCTGCCCTTTTGTCGGGCCCATAACTCTGCTTAGGAAGCCCCCAGAAGCCCCAAACTTGGCCTGGCCTGTTCATCAGAGTCCCCTCTAAGAGCATGTTTTGAATTGGATTTGGAGATTTTTTGGACCAAATTCGCCCTGCCCTTTTGTCTGGCCCATAACTCTGCCTAGGAAGGCCCCAGAGGCCCCAAACTTGGCCTGGCCTGTTCATCAGAGTCCCCTCTATGGGCGTTTTTTGAATTGGATTTTGAGATTTTTTGGACCAAATTCGTCCTCCCCGTTTTTCGGGCCCATAACTCTGCCTAGGAAGGCCCCAGAGGCCCCAAACTTGGCCTGGTCTGTTCATCAGAGTCCCTTTTACGGGCGTGTTTTGGATAGGATTTGGAGATTTTTTGGACCAAATTCGCCCTGCCCTTTTGTCGGGCCCATAACTCTGCCTAGGAAGCCCCCAGAGGCCCCAAACTTGGCCTGGCCTGTTCATCAGAGTCCCCTCTATGGGCGTGTTTTGGATAGGATTTGGAGATTTTTTGAACCAAATTCGCCCTGCCCTTTTGTCTGGCTCATAACTCTGCCTAGGAAGCCCCCAGAGGCCCCAAACTTGGCCTGGTCTGTTCATCAGAGTCCCCTCTACATGCGTGTTTTGGATTAGATTTGGAGATTTTTTGGACCAAATTCACCCTGCCCTTTTGTCGGGCCCATAACTCTGCCTAGGAAGCCCCCAGAGGCCCCAAACTTGGCCTAGTCTGTTCATCAGAGTCCCCTCTATGGGCGTTTTTTGGATAGGATTTGGAGATTTTTTGGACCAAATTCGCCCTGCCCTTTTGTCGGGCCCATTACTCTGCTTAGGAAGCCCCCAGAGGCCCCAAACTTGGCCTGGCCTGTTCATCAGAGTCCCCTCTACGGGCGTGTTTTGGATTGGATTTTGAGATTTTTTGGACCAAATTCGTCCTGCCCTCTTGTCGGGCCCATAACTCTGCCTAGGAAGGCCCCAGAGGCCCCAAACTTGGCCTGGCCTGTTCATCAGAGTCCCCTCTATGGGCGTGTTTTGGATAGGATTTGGAGATTTTTTGAACCAAATTCGCCCTGCCCTTTTGTCTGGCTCATAACTCTGCCTAGGAAGCCCCCAGAGGCCCCAAACTTGGCCTGGTCTGTTCATCAGAGTCCCCTCTACATGCGTGTTTTGGATTAGATTTGGAGATTTTTTGGACCAAATTCACCCTGCCCTTTTGTCGGGCCCATAACTCTGCCTAGGAAGCCCCCAGAGGCCCCAAACTTGGCCTAGTCTGTTCATCAGAGTCCCCTCTATGGGCGTTTTTTGGATAGGATTTGGAGATTTTTTGGACCAAATTCGCCCTGCCCTTTTGTCGGGCCCATTACTCTGCTTAGGAAGCCCCCAGAGGCCCCAAACTTGGCCTGGCCTGTTCATCAGAGTCCCCTCTACGGGCGTGTTTTGGATTGGATTTTGAGATTTTTTGGACCAAATTCGTCCTGCCCTCTTGTCGGGCCCATAACTCTGCCTAGGAAGGCCCCAGAGGCCCCAAACTTGGCCTGGCCTGTTCATCAGAGTCCCCTCTACGGGCGTGTTTTGGATTGGATTTGGAGATTTTTTGGACCAAATTCGTCCTGCCCTTTTGTCGGGCCCATAACTCTGCCTAGGAAGGCCCCAGAGGCCCCAAACTTGGCCTGGCCTGTTCATCAGAGTCCCCTCTACGGGCGTGTTTTGGATTGGATTTTGAGATTTTTTGGACCAAATTCGCCCTGCCCTTTTGTCGGGCCCATAACTCTGCCTAGGAAGCCCCCAGAGGCCCCAAACTTGGCCTGGCCTGTTCATCAGAGTCCCCTCTATGGGCGTGTTTTGGATAGGATTTGGAGATTTTTTGAACCAAATTCGCCCTGCCCTTTTGTCTGGCTCATAACTCTGCCTAGGAAGCCCCCAGAGGCCCCAAACTTGGCCTAGTCTGTTCATCAGAGTCCCCTCATCATGCGTGTTTTGGATTAGATTTGGAGATTTTTTGGACCAAATTCACCCTGCCCTTTTCTCCGGCCCATAACTCTGCCTAGGAAGCCCCCAGAGGCCCCAAACTTGGCCTGGTCTGTTCATCAGAGTCCCCTCTACGGGCGTGTTCTGGATTGCATTTTGAGATTTTTTGGACCAAATTCGCCCTGCCCTTTTGTCGGGCCCATTACTCTGCTTAGGAAGCCCCTAGAAGCCCCAAACTTGACCTGCTCTGTTCATCAGAGTCCCCTCTACGGGCGTGTTTTGGATTGCATTTTGAGATTTTTTGGACCAAATTCGCCCTGCCCTTTTGTCGGGCCCATAACTCTGCCTAGGATGCCCCCAGAGGCCCCAAACTTGGCCTGGCCTGTTCATCAGAGTCCCCTCTATGGGCGTTTTTTGGATAGGATTTGGAGATTTTTTGGACCAAATTCGCCCTGCCCTTTTGTCGGGCCCATTACTCTACTTAGGAAGCCCCCAGAGGCCCCAAACTTGGCCTGGCCTGTTCATCAGAGTCCCCTCTGCGGGCGTGTTTTGGATTGGATTTTGAGATTTTATGGACCAAATTCGTCCTCCCCGTTTGTCGGGCCCATAACTCTGCCTAGGAAGGCCCCAGAGGCCCCAAACTTGGCCTGGGCTGTTCATCAAAGTCCCCTCTACGGGCGTGATTTTGATTGGATTTGGAGATTTTTGGGACCAAATTCGTCCTGCCCTCTTGTCGGGCCCATAACTCTGCCTAGGAAGGCCCCAGAGGCCCCAAACTTGGCCTGGCCTGTTCATCAGAGTCCCCTCTACGGGCGTGTTTTGGACTGGATTTGAAGATTTTTGGGACCAAATTCGCCCTGCCCTTTTGTCTGGCCCATAACTCTGCCTAGGAAGGCCCCAGAGGCCCCAAACTTGGCCTGGGCTGTTCATCAGAGTCCCCTCTGCGGGCGTGTTTTGGATTGGATTTTGAGATTTTTTGGACCAAATTCGTCCTCCCCGTTTGTCGGGCCCATAACTCTGCCTAGGAAGGCCCCAGAGGCCCCAAACTTGGCCTGGCCTGTTCATCAGAGTCCCCTCTGCGGGCGTGTTTTGGATTGGATTTTGAGATTTTTTGGACCAAATTCGTCCTCCCCCTTTCGTCCAAAACAGCCCTTTTACGCTAAAGCTCTGATTGCTAATTGTTTGAGTGAGTCAATGTGCGTATTTGAATGGCAGTGTGTTCCATGTGAAAACAAAAGGTTTTCTTCATGACAATTGTGCCAAATGCAGAGAATTGTGTGTAGTGTTTTGAAAAAAGTGTGTTTTAGAACTGCAATTTGAGTGTAAAGCAGGAATTGTGCTTGTCGATTAGCAGAATTGTTCAGGGGGTTGGTTCATGAGTTACATGCGGTCATTATGTCATATATCAAACTTAGCCTCCTATGCAATACAAGATAGATTTATGCACACATCTGTGTGTGTGGGTCAAAAGTCAGGACACCTACACCTATCTGAAAGTAGTTGTTACATTTTGTCTTGTGTGTAAAATCATAAAACTCAGATGTCATCCAGTGTCATGAGTAGGGCATGGCAGAATGCTGTTGTAATTAGCATTCCACAGGGGGATCTAGGTCACTGCTATATTGGGAGCGTCATGCCATCCTCACACCATGTGTTGTAAGAGTCAACTGTAGTCTTCACCCAGATAAACATTTCATCACATTCTTGTTTTATTAGTCTTTTTCACAACAGATTAAGATACAGTAATCACTTTTGGAGAAAAAAAACACAAACATCCAGTGTATATCTGAGTGCTTTACAGTGAAAGACTTCTTTAGCACCACCTTTAGAGACTGTACAACCACACTGATCTGCTTCACAAACACATGGGCCAGGGGGCCCATCTCTTTGCACACCACCCCTCCTTGTACCTTTCTCTCTGCAACCCCTGATCAGCAAGCAAGATGTGGAGGTTTATGCTTGCTGACTTTTTGGATTTCATTTGTTGTTCGAATTGGAGAGGAGACAAGAAAAGGAGACAAAGAAAGGTGGAGTATTGGAACACAGCCCAGGTCAACCTGGATTGACATGCTAAGATGCAGTACCACTCCACACCACCAAGGAGAGCAATAGGGAATACTTGGGGCTGAGTTTGCCTTAAAACTTGCCTCTGAATACAGATGAGATTATGTACAAGAGGAAAAGGGGCTTTTTTTTCCACCATGGAATTCATAAACATGACAAAAATATATGATACAATTTCATTCAAAATAAATATTAAAGAAATATAGGTGAAATCTATCTTTAAAATGATGCATATGTCAATTCGAACATAGTCAACAAGTTTTGCATGTAAGTCACAATCCTCAAAAGGGACAAAATATAAAACAAAAATAAGATCAACAGAAAGCATGAGTTGACATGATTTGTCTCTACGTAAAACAAAGTTTGTGGTGAAAATTGCAGGCCTATATAGGCCTGTAACTGTTGTCAGAGAGTCTGGCTGGTAGGATGGAGGGAGAGAACCAAGCATGGAGGGATGTAATATACACAGCTCAGCATCTGACTGGACAACAGTGAGGGAAAGGGCAGGGATTGGCCACACATCAAAAACAGTCCACAATAAACAACACAGTCTTCGCCTGGGAAAACACATATCCACCATTCGAAGTCAGCTGATGAGCAGAAAATCCTGAATAAATCTAAATACACTTGTTTTTTATGGTGCTTTTTTCTCTTACTTTAAGTCAAGGATAACATTGAAGAACACACTCACGCACATACACTGTTTTTGTTTTTGATTTCTGTATCTATGAGTTCACAATCACAATTTGTGCTACAACATTAGACGGAAAGGGAGTTTAAGAAGGGAGGAGCCGAGTAGTGCTGATGGCTGATTGGCTGGGATATGACAAGGGAGGTGGGGTAACGAGGGCACACATCCATATCCACAACGACAACTGCTGGAAGAGGGGAGAAAGAGACGGCATGACTTATCAACAATGTTGGTTGATCTTTAAAGGTCCCATGGCATGCTGTTTGTGGATGTTCTTATATAGGCCTTAGTGGTCCCCTAAAACTGTATCTGAAGTCTTTTTCCCGAAATTCAGCCTTGGTGCAGAATTACAGCCACTACAAGCAGTCCCACAATGAGCTTTCCTTAAGGCGTGCCATTTCTGTGTCTGTAGTTTTAACCTTGTGTTCCCGAAGGTTCACAACGACCCATTGTTGTGCTGCGACAACTTTACCCAACACAAAAACAAACAATTTTCTTTTAACCGTCGGGCTGTCTCAGACCCCCCACAACGCAAAGGTTAAAAGAAAATGCTGCACTTTGTTTTTGTATTGGGTAACGTTGTTGCAACACAACGGTGGGTCACAATGACTGAACGGTCCCAATGATCCTAAGGTAACACAAGGGTTAAATGCTATGAGGAGGAGAGAGGAGGGGCTAACTGCCAAGCGTCGGTCGTTTACAAGCCATGATGTATTGAGGAAAAACCAATATCGCGCTCGCACAGTCGTAACTCATTTTTTTATTGGTGGGCCAAATTATGTGCGGGGAAAGCAGAGAAAGGGGAGGTAACCTTTCCCCTTATGACGACTGAAGGGGAAGATTTTCATATCTGAGCATTTGAGCTTTCATTTTCTCAAAGGCGGAGAAGAATACCCAGGGCTTGGTTTACACCTATTAACATTTATAGCCACTGGGGGTCCAAAGGCAGGCTAGGGGAACTCACATTAATGTTAAATAACCTCAAAGTGAAATGTTCATGCCATGGGACCTTTAAACTTATTAAAAATGGTTTTACATTGTAACTATCTGAAAGTTTCTGAATCCAGTTTCAGCCTGCAGGGTTGTGTGAGAAGAATTGTACCAGGGCGGGTTTGGGCTGGAGGAGGAGGTGTATATGGGGGAGGCTGGGCTGGAGGAGGATGTGTACCAAGGAGTGTTAAAGCTAGGGGAGGTGTACCTGGGGGAGGTCTACATGAAGTCTTTGATGTTGAGATCATCCAGGGCATTCTTCGGGGGCGGAGGCCTGCGGGGGCTCTGGGTCATGCCTGGAGACATCTAGGGATGAGATAGGGGATAGTTACAGGTACAGGTCTGTATGTTGGCATGAGTGTGTATGCTGGCCAGATGAAGCCACCATGTCAGTACCCTGTACAGCTGCAGCTCTGAGTAGCCTAACCACTAATGAGAAATCTGTAGGTCCTCCTCAGTGCAGCATAACAGGACAGTATGATAGGGCTCGGATGAGAGCATGACTGATGATGTGTGTGTTAGTGTGTATGGGATGTGTCTGAGTCCATACCGGGGCTCCGGAGGCCCCGGCTGGAGGGAAACCTGGCCTGACGATCGGCATCATGGGCGCTCCAGCCCCGGGGGCCCCAGGCTGGGAGAGCCAGAGAGAGAGGGAGGAGAGCCAGAAGAGAGAGAAGAAAGAGAGAGAGGGAAATGAGACCGAGACAGGTGGTGGAAGGAAATGAGAGTAGTGAGATACCACAGTGGACCTGTTGAGAGCTGATGGGCAGCCTACAGGGGTCATTGGCCATCTTAGGTGCTCCTAAAGGTCAAAGGTCATTAGGTTGACCGAGGTCAGAGACCTAAAGGTTGGTCAAGAGACCGGGGGAGGGGGGTGTCTTACCATGCAGAGTCCAGGGTTAGGGAAAGAGCCCATATAAGGAGGCATTCCCATGGGGACGTTCTAGGGGTGTGGAGGGGGGGGGACAGGAGGGAGGACATTACTACATAGGACATCACTGCAACAAAGCACACACGTCAAAAACATTTAACAGGACTCAACAAGATTTACAGACACAAACAAAACTATGAGACATTGGGGAGACAAACAACACTTTTAAATGTACTGAGACGTAATGCAGCACACAACACCAGAACTATCATCTCATGCCCCTGTGTAGGGTTAGGGTAAGGGTTGAGGAGCCGAGAGGAAGCAGCCAAATTAGCAGGCAGGACAGTTTAGTTATAACCGTCTGGCGGCAGTAGTGATTCATTCACTACGAGAATACCCAAGGCCATTACTATACGTGCTCATCCGTTCAGTACAAAAAACGACCGGCTATAATGCATTCCTTGAATGTAAAACCTAAAAAGGAGAATAGATATGTTTGCCTTTTCAGTAGTGTTCTAGTCCTCAATTCTGATTGTACCTGTGCTGTTGTAAAAATCACTGCCCCTAACCCTAAAGCACTGAACACCCTGACCAGAGAAAGCTGAAGCCGCTTCTCTTATTCTGAACCACAAGTTGTCATTCCTGCACATGTACTTCCTTAATGGATGGGATGATTTCTACTAGCTACAAGTAAGAAACTGACAGTTCTAAAACTGGTTGTTCCCATCCTTGATTGTGATTGTGGCTATATCGCGCTCCATGCCGTCGTAAAATCCAGCATAACCTCACAGGTTGTCCTCATAACATTCTTTAACATTCCATATTACTGCGCATCGAATATTTCAAATTGAAAAAGACAGCAAAGATATCCATCTGGCTGTTGCGTGGCAACGATTTATGTAGGAACTATACTTTGTAGTAGCGGAAGAATGACGGTTTATTGTTAAACTATTTTGTTTTTATTGATGAAACCATATAAAATATTTGTAGTAACAGTTTTAGAAAAGCAATATGCCCCGCGAGTCCGTGGTTTACGATGATTTTAGAACAGGTAAGGGGGTTTTGGGCTGTCCGCTTCGCGTTGTGCCTAACAACTCCCCTTACCTGTTCTAAAATCAGCGTAAACCACGGCCTCTTGGGGCTTATTGCTTAACTCTAGCTTACACTAATACAACCGTATTTATGTCTACTTATATAGCTGTGAAGGAATTATGGTGATCTATGGGTGATGCTTCCTCTATCAACCTTCCTGGCCCTGTGTTTGGACCACCCTGGAGAGGCAGATGAGGCCATGCCTTTGCCATGCTGCTCCATGCTGACAGACACACACAACATTTACCATGGGGGCACCCCAGCTGGGTGGAGCTACCTGAGGGGGGGCTGCAGGGCCCATTCCCAGATCTATGGAGGGAGAGGAAGAGGGGGAGAGAAGGATGGAGAAAAGGATGGAGAGAGAAAGGGAGAAAAAGATGGAGAGGGAAAGGAGAGAAGAGAGGGAGAGAGAGAAGGAGGAAGAGAGACAAATGGAGAAACAGATTGAAAGTATACCAGAATACCTCATACATTCTGTCACAATATCACCCTATTAAACGCTATGTGATTATAAAGTAATTTCAATAGTGTTCATCCACTAGTTCTGTGTGGGGTAGACTGTAGACTGCTGGAGTCTACTATGGGGTGTTTAGTGCTTACTGCCAGCCAGGTTAGCCATGGTGGAGTGTTCTACTATGATGTGTTTGGTGCTTACTGCCAGCCAGGTTAGCCATGGTGGAGTGTTCTACTATGATGTGTTTGGTGCTTACTGCCAGCCAGGTTAGCCATGGTGGAGTGTTCTACTATGATGTGTTTGGTGCTTACTGCCAGCCAGGTAAGCCACTAGTCCTGTGCGGGGTAGACTGCATGCCGCAGTGGTCTACTTACTGCCAGCCAGGTTAGCCATGGTAGAGTCCAGGTCTCCCATGGGCTTGCTGGGAGAAGAGGCTCCTATGGTGGAGGAGCCCTGTGGCGTCATAGCAGGCTTCATCACATCACCTAGCCCATCAAACACTGCAGACAGGAGGGGAGGGGGGATGGGCCGGAGGGGAGAAGAGCGGGATGGAGGGAGAGGGTGACAGGAGGGAGAGAGAGATAGGGTCATGGGGAGAGAGAGATAGGGTCATGGGGAGAGAAAGGGGGGGTGATAGTGAGAGGTGGATGGAAAATAAGAGGGACAGTTTAGAATCAAGCAGCTCCAATTCTCTACTACAGGGGGCATTACCATGACAACCAAATCAGAGGGTTTCCATGACAACACTGATCAGAGAGGGGCAAGGGAACGTTGTCAAGAAGCAGGCTCTGGATCCCCTTCCTGAACACTTTGACACTTACTAACCAGCCTCAACAAACACATCCACAAGCATGTGTACACATATGGATCCACACTGTCTCACACACACACACACCCACACGGATACACTCACTGTCATGCACACATACAAATGGATCCAGACTGTCACACACATGCACAAACACATGTACCAGTGATCCCCATGATTCCACATAACAGTCCATTTTACAGTAATATAACTTTAAACTGTAACACAGTATTGTATCATATATTTACGTAATTATTGAATCACCATGGTTATGCTGTTTTTCTTTTAGATATCAATGAGATGACAAAATCTAATAAGCACAATAAGGATTATAACACATTTCTGTCCTCATAAAAATTTAACAGGGCAGGTAAGCGAAGCACGTATCCATCTACAAACTACAGTAACATGATTAGG
Source organism: Hypomesus nipponensis (assembly GCF_054491055.1). Lineage (NCBI taxonomy): Eukaryota > Metazoa > Chordata > Actinopteri > Osmeriformes > Osmeridae > Hypomesus > Hypomesus nipponensis. The sequence continues at coordinate 20,529,906 of NC_140366.1, read as the reverse complement.
GTAGTCAGGATCAGACACGTGCAGGAATGGCAGTGCTACAGATCAGGCTTTTGTAGTAGATGCTGGAGGTTGTCTGAGACAACTGGGACCAGTTGAGCTCTACTACTACTGCAATGCACTCTGGGAGGAAACAACACTGTACACACAAAGGGGCCAAAACACTCACCCAGTCAGAAGCAGGAAACAAGCAATGAACCCAAAAGCCAGATGGAGAGGTGGAGAATGGAAGGAAAGAAAGAGAGAAAATAACATGGTGGAAATGTGAACAGAAAGGGAAGAAGGACAGAAACAGGCAGGGATGTCCGTAGGCCACAGAAGCGGGGTGTTGATGAAGCCGGTAAGAGAGTGAGAAAGAAAGGAGGGAGGGATAAAGGAGGAGGAGGGAGAGAAACAGGGAGCGAGAAATAGAGAAAAAGGGAGGGAGGGATACAGAAGGAGGGAGAGATTGGAAGGAGAAGAGTTAAGCCGTCAGCAGTAGTTTTTGCAGACTGTCAGTTCTGAAACATGGGGTAAGACACTTAGAGGCCTGTTCCATAAAGCAAATTTACTAAATAAGCCAGGCTTATGTCAGTTAGTCTGCCTCATTTCCAGTTGATTTGGTTCCACAAAGCCAGTTTTATGTAGTTCGAACTCAGTTACTCTGGCAACTGCCGCAAAACTAACCTGGTCCGGCACAGTTCCTGTAACACTGACCTGACGGGAAAACGATAACCCTTTCTGGCGTGATGCCAACTTTTTTTACCTATCAGTGACAAATGTAAATTCATGAAAAAATATACTTCAATAAATAAAACATTTAGGATTATGCATTAAACACTGATGAACAATGATTTCTGAATAATACTAACAAAGATTTCAGAATAATACAAACCTATGTTTTACTTATGGTAGTTTGAGAAACGTTTAGGCAGATGCTACATATAATGTCTCGCATTTCCCCAAAAGAATGATCATAGCCACATAAATCATGTACAATTGCAGAAACAAACCTACACTCACTGGCCACTTAATTAGATACACCTCGGTAGTACTGGGTTGGACCCCCTTTTGCCTTCAGACTGCCTTAATTCTCCGCCTCATACTTTCAACAAGGTGTTGGAAACATTCCTGAGAGATTTTGGTCCATATTGACATGATAGCATCACATAGTTGCTGCAGATGGGTCGGCTGTACATCCATGATGTGAATCTCCCGTTCCATCACATTCCAAAGGTGCTCTATTAGATTGAGATCTGGTGACCATGGAGGCTATTGGAGTACAGTGAAGTCTCTGTCATGATCAAGAAACCCGTTGATGATTTGAGCTTTGTGACATGGTGCATTATTCTGCTGGAAGTAGCCATCAGAAGGTAGGTACACTGTGGTCATAAAGGGATAGACATGGTCAGCAACAATAGTAAGGTAGGCTGTTTCATTTAAACAATGCTCTGGTGCTCTCCCAGGTGCTCTCTTACCCCTTTTCCATCAACCCATTTTGGGTGCCGGTTTGGAGCCGGTGCCTAATTGCGAACCAGTTATTTCTCTTTCGACAGACTGGGAACCGGAAAAGTGGTTCGTACGTGGTTCGCAACGAGCACCACTTCGGAGCTGGTCTAGTTTACGAACCAATAAAGAACCGCTTGGGGCGGGGTAACCGTGACCAACAAAACGCTTTGGCCGCCATTGCAAGTTTTTACAATTCATATTTCAGCTAAACGGTACTTGTAAATCAGAATCTTAATGAAAATGTATCGAGAATTGGGCAGTGTAGTTGCTGAAAATGTGCTTATTTAATTGATGAAACTGCTAATTTCTAAATTTACTCCGACTTTTTGATAACCTAGCTCTAGCATCTCACCATGACAACCACAGCAACGAAACGTCCGCCATTGTTGATGTTGTGTTTTGCGCTACCGCGCTAGCGTTGCTGGGAAATATGAGACGTATACAGTGACGTAATGACATGGCTCTGTGGTGGCTCTCGCCCGTGGAAAAGCAAACCGGTTCTTAGTAAGCTCCGTTCTTAAACCAGCTCAGAACTGGCTCTAGCACCAGCTCCGAACTAGCTCCCGGTTCACTTTGATGGAAAGGGGGTATTTGTAATTGTAAGGTGTGGTGTGGGGAGGACCCAGATGAAAAAGAGATAGGAGGAAGGATAAGAACACGGAACTGTACTTCAGACAAAACAAGAACATGGTGGGGATACTCACATACAGCAAAACTGAGAAACAATGACTGACCAGGACTGGACATATAACATGGACTCAAGTACAGAACAAGACACAACCAGTAACACTAATAAGAACTTAAACCACTGAATGAGACACAGAACAGGGGAACATGAGGGACTACACTGAACACTAGGAGAGGGGACACTAGGGCAGGGGACACTAGGGACTACACTGAACACTAGGAGAGGGGACACTAGGGTAGGGGACACTAGGGACTACACTGAACACTAGGAGAGGGGACACTAGGGTAGGGGACACTAGGGACTACACTGAACACTAGGAGAGGGGACACTAGGGTAGGGGATAAGGGACTACACTGAACACTAGGAGAGGGGACACTAGGGCAGGGGACACTAGGGACTACACTGAACACTAGGAGAGGGGACACTAGGGCAGGGGACACTAGGGACTACACTGAACACTAGGAGAGGGGACACTAGGGTAGGGGACACTAGGGACTACACTGAACACTAGGAGAGGGGACACTAGGGACTACACTGAACACTAGGAGAGGGGATAAGGGACTACACTGAACACTAGGAGAGGGGACACCAGGGTAGGGGACACTAGGGACTACACTGAACACTAGGATAGGGGACACTAGGGTAGGGGATAAGGGACTACACTGAACACTAGGAGAGGGGACACCAGGGTAGGGGACACTAGGGACTACACTGAACACTAGGAGAGGGGACACCAGGGTAGGGGACACTAGGGACTACACTGAACACTAGGATAGGGGACACTAGGGTAGGGGATAAGGGACTACACTGAACACTAGGATAGGCGACACTAGGGTAGGGGATAAGGGACTACATCCAACGTCTATAAAGCCGAACAATGGATTTTTGGTGTTTCAAAACCCATTGACACTGTATGACTATGTTTAGCTTGTGTTCTGCTCCTCTCTCTTGCCAACCGTCTCTGGAGGAGGGGATCCCTCTCTGAATTGCTCCTCCCAAGGTTTCTTCCATTTTTTCTCCCGTTGGGAGTTTTTCTGGGAGTTTTTCCTTGTCTTCCTTGAGGGTTTAGGTTGGTTGAGGGGCAGTTCTATGGGCGTATGTGAAGCCCTCTGTGACATGCTTGCGTGTAAAAAGGGCTATACAAATAAATTTGATTTGATTTGATTTGACTACACTGAACACTAGGAGAGGGGACACCAGGGTAGGGGACACTAGGTGTTAGGTGCCAGTGCACCTTTGTCCAATTCTTATTTTTGGATGTTTCGTTTGTTTCTAGTTATGATTTAGTAAATTGTTTATATTTTGGTTTGCGTATTTCGCCTCTGTTTGATTTATTTGTGAGAGAGATCGGTCTTCTTTTGAGGCTCACGGGAGCCTATAAAAGGTCACAGAAGAGGGTGGTCGAGGCTCTCGCCTGTTTCCGCTCCGACGCCAGTCTGCTCCAGCGCTGGTGTGAGCAGCACCTCAGCTTTCCTTGGTGAGACCGGCTGTTTTGTTTTTGGATCATTCCTTTTTTTAGTTTAGTTGGTGGGGGTATTTTGTGTGTAGGGTGGTAGAGGTGCTGGCTCCAGCTCCAATGGCCCTGTATAGGGTTGGCCCGCTGTCGCACCTTCTTTTGTTCTTTTGTGGCCAGCTCACCAGGTCGAACTTTCTTTTGTTACTTTCTTTTCTTTACGAGGCACGGGAGTTTTTTTTTGTACCGCATGTTTTAGGAAACCAGACAAACAAATTAATGTCTTAACATCAATAAAATCTGAGTTTGGATCGTCAACTGTCTGGCCATCTGTGTCCTCTGTTAAATGTTTTCAACCGTTTGGGTCGTAACCCTAGGGCAGGGGACACTAGGGCAGGGGACGCACTGAACATGAAACCAGGGCATGGCCGCAGTCGTGATACACCCTTACCCCCTTTCCACTAAAGTGAACCAAGAGCCAGTTTGGAGCTGGTTCAAGAACGGAGCCTTCTAAGAACCGGTTTGCTTTTCCACGGGCTAGTGAGCCACCACAGAGCCACGTCATTGTATACATCTCATCTTTCCCAGCAACACTAGCGCGGCAGTGCCAAACACAAAGCAGAGCCCAGAAAATGTATAATATGGGGAGAACTGTGACTCTTGGGAAACTTCCGGGTTCTGAACTGGTTGCAGTTCCACTCTACTTCCATATGAGGGCACTAACGAGCGAGTGCAGAATTAATGGAGGTCTATAGACCTATACCCCTCAAAATCCACTTTTATCAGGATTAAATTCTAGTAATTTGAATTCTGAATTTGAAAGGGGAGTAAAAAAACAAAACACACACACATCTGGGTGTTAGATTTTTCCCCGCCTTTCTATTCTAAAAAGCCTTTTAAAATGTAAATGACATCGTATGACTAGAGATGCTGCTTTACGGCAAGCTCTGGTCACTTCCTTTTTCTGTCGAGGCATCGACAACACAGCTGACAGGTTAGGCTCTCCCTGTCAATACACATGCTACAAAGAGTTTTGGCTTGCTAATGTTGTTGCTAATGCTCTGACATTCTGGTTCCGCTTCGGATGCCATCAAGCGGGATCTCTGGTCGCAGTGATTGGTCTGGCAGAGCCCGTCTAAAAGCTGTTCCTTTGTTCCATGCCAGATCGTGACAGTATTTCTGTGTCTATTCTGTGTTTGGTTTTTGAACTCCTGCCTGTCCCTACATTTAGAGCCTGCCTGCCATTTTTGTACCTGTTGTTGTGGAATTTATGAAACCTTTCTCTTTTCACTCGGCTTCTACTGCTATGTACATGCAACATAGTCTGGAATATCTACAGCACCGCGATATCTACAAGGTACTACTGATATCTACAGGAAGTACTGATATGTACAGGATCAGAAATATCTACAGGTACTACTGATATCTACAGTACTACTGATATACACAGTACTGAAGATATCTACAGGTACGACTGATATCTACAGAACTACTGATATCTACAGTACTACAAATATCTATAGGACCAGAGATATCTACAGTTCCAGAGATATACAGTACCAGGGATATCAGCAAGAACAGGTACAACATAGACCACAATGTGCGCGTGTCTGTGTGGGTGTGTCATGCGGACAGGTGTGTCTACATCTGGTAGTTGAGTCTTACCTGACATTAGCTCTGCTCCAGGGGCTGCTGGCTGGGGCTCACCTCCAGTGGACTCTACCAGATGAAACCAAACCATTCCATACAAGGCCAACGTGGGCCAAGCCAGGCCAAAGGAGGCCGTTCCAAGTGCAGCATGAGGGCAGAGAAGGGTTAAGAGTCAGCCTTCAGCTCCACACTGGGAAGCCCTATCCAGACAGAGTAGAGACACACACAGTAGATATCATTTACATGACTAACAGGAGCATTCTCCTGCTAGGTGAACTCACACATACATAAGCACAAAGAAACACACACAGAACTAAATTCACACGTACACGTGCATAAAACTGTGGTCTCATGTAGTGTTGTCACAAAAACAGGTACTCCGGTACCAACACGGTAAAAAAATCAAATAAAAACGGTAAGATACCAGAATTACTGAAGTACCGGGTTGCAGAGGCGGACCATGACAAGCACAGTGTTGCCAAAATAAATCTCACCAGAAGTTGCTAAAAGTCACAAAATTTGTGGCTAGATTAGATTTTTTGTCACAAGGGAAGACAACAATTTGCAAAATCTAGCGACACTGCAGGGGCTCCACTTAAAGTTGCAAATGTAATACCTAATACTGAGGCATACTAAATGAGGGGGCACAACAGGGTTAACACATTTTTACAGAGGCTTTTAGATGACAGTTTGCCAACATTTGTGTTTTTGAGTTTGGGATGTATATTTACTAATGCTGTCAAACGATTAAAATATTTAATAGCGATTAATCGCATTAATGTCATAGTTAACTCGAGATTAATCACAATTAATCGCACATTTTTATCTATTCTAAATGTCCCTTGATTTCTAATAATGCTCTTATCAACATGGAAAAGTGGTTCGGATTGCTTCGTGCAATTTTTTAAAATTGAAAACAACATTGCAATCGCCTGGCTTTGACGAGGGGGCGGAGAATTTGCATCAGCTGTGTGCTTGGCCATCAAGTTGTATTTCAGACTGGACGTGCTGCGATGATAGCTCAGTTTACAATGACAAAACACACAGATCACTTTGGTCTTGTCAATGGAACCATTTGGCAACTTTTTAAAAGTAAACCATTCAGGCTAGATGTGGTTCATGATATATATAAAATGGAAAATAGGGTTAGGGTTAGAATTTCTTGTTTGGCTGTATTTGTATATGTATATGCTTGTCCATTTCTTCTTTTTCTTTCTCTATTCTTTCTCAGAGAGGTAAAGTGAAACTCCCCCTATGTTTGAACTGTTCTTATTGTAAAAATACAAAAATGTCAAAAAAAATAAAATAAAAAAAAGGGCCTTGAAAGAAAACTAACTGATATGAGGTAGTGACACAGATGGAAAATCCCTGTAGTTATATTTCCGATTTGGTTTGCTTTCCTTTTTATTTTTGTTTTTCCTATATATCAGGCACCTGTAAACCATAAGAGAAATTATATAAAAGGAAAAGTATCCTACAATGTTTGAACCCTGTTGGCCTCAATAAAGATAAAATATATATTTTAAAAAAAGTAAACCTTTCAGAATCTTATTGGCATCCATTTCGGCGTCTCGTGCTCGCCATCCACTCCAAACGTAATGTTAACCTACTACCAGAGAATTTCTAATATCCGTAAATGGGCTCTGCTACTACTCTTTAGCCGGCTCGCAAGCCAAACAAGTGTGTGTGGTGTGCCTGTTGTTTTGTTTCCAGTCTAGCTAGATCCAGTGTGGTGTTGTAGTTTTTCTACCGTTGGTAGTTGTTGCAACAGCATGTAAATAAAAACGACAAAGTTTGCTAGGCCAAAAAGAGGGTTAATCGCACGATAAAAAAATTGACGCCGTTAATTTGGGTTTACGTTAACGCCGTTAATAACGCGTTAAACTGACAGCACTAATATTTACTTTGTGCTTGTTGTGCAGGAAATTTAAAGAGCCCCATGAAGCGTGATGAATCCACTATTTCTACTTCTTATAAATGATTTAAGTCCTCTGCTGAGTTAGCTTCATATCTACACTCAGTCCACACATGTTCTGCCTTCAGGCCTACATGCATTATGATTATATTGATGTTCTGTTGTTGTCATAAGTAGGCTACAGCCTTAGATACTGTAGGTGACTGTAACTGTCAACCAATGAGAGTTGTTCAGTAACCGCTTTCTATTTTTTGGTATCGAAAATTGTATTGTGAAATTTCAATGGTATTGGTACAGACTACTGAAATGTTGGTACCTGGCAACACTAGTCTCAAGCACACCACACTAATCTTATCCCAAAATGATGCATCAATTTGAAAGCTTTTACCAATCACAGGTGACTCTGCTCTTAAGTCAATTGGCCGACATCAAACTACAAGCCTCCATCCAAGTTCTGACACATATCTGGCCCTGATCCACAATACAAATGAAAACTACAGAACTAGTGGATCCAACCTGATGAAGGAACACTATAAACCACACTCAGTAATTTGTGCATAATCAGGTTAAATGTTAACACAATTGGAATCATGGTAATATTGTGACATATGGCTGCATTTGAACCATCTTAATAATGGAAATACCAAAAACGACCCCATCTAATGAGAACCCTCCCACCCCCTCCTCAGGGAAGAGCGAGGGGGGGGGCGAAGGACCCCCAAACAGGTCCATGATGTTTGAAGAGTCCGGTTTGGGTGGAGGGGTGGATGACAGGAGGGGGACGGATGAGAGGAAGGGGGCGGATGAGAGGAGAGGGGTGGAGGAGAAGCCATCTGCTGATTTGAAGGAGAGAAGGGGGTTAAAATACATATAAAGTATATACCAACATAGACACTATACATTACACACACAATATACAGTATACACAATACCAACAGACACACTGCACTACACACTAGGGGTGCAACAACTCAACAAGCCCACGGTTCGGTTTGTATTGCGCTTTATGGGTTTTAGTTTGGTTTGCACATTACGGGAAGAAAAAAAAACATTAACATTTCAATGTTCTCTCTGTATTTAAATTTTTACATTTAGCAGACGCTCTTATCCAGAGCGACTTACAGTAAGTACAGGAAAATTCTCCCTGAGGAAAGTAGGGGTGAAGTGCCTTGCCCAAGGACACAACGTCAGGTGCACCAGCCAGGAATCGAACTGGCAACCTTCAGATTACTAGCTCAATGCTCTACACGCTCAGCCTGACTCCCAGTATTTTCTCCCTGTATTTTCTCTGCATGAATAACATTCTTACATCCAGAGATTTGATAAGGTATGAAATCATTATTATTTTTAAAGCAAATGTGACTCAGGCTATAAAGCAAACATAACACATTTTCGATCTCCGTTTTACCTTCCATTAATGAGTAGCGTCGCACATATGTGATTGTTCGAATACGGGTCTCACAGTCTCTCTATGGCTTCAAAATGTACCACTGAGAAGGCTAACAAGTAACACTAGCACGGTAGTAGCATTACTACGAGTATTATGCTAGGTCATTTAGCCCGGAAGCTGCTAAAGCTAGCTAGCTACCGTTTTGGGAAAATAACTTGCGCTGTGGGGATCGTCAAAAATATTTTGAACTTGCGCATCTAAAGGTTGATGCAAAAATAACTGAAGCCCAGGTATAACCTGAGGCTTTGGTAGTGCTATAATATTAATATTATATCTTAAGTGTATAGATGGTACTTAAATAACTTGTGATAAAGTAATAGGATACGTTTTGGCAATGATATGCCTACCAAGCTAACATGCTAATTGGGTGAAATGGTCAGCAGTTGGTGGTAATGTCCATCACCACGTATAGTGACTCCCTATTGGTGGAGATGGGGGATCGGAAAGAGAGACGAGGGAGAGAGCCCGGGAAACAGGAGAGTTAAGACAATACCGACGGTGTGGAGAAAAAGTAAGAAAGGAGAGCAATTGAAAAAATAAGAATATGACAGCAGTAGTTAGAAGGTTGAGCCATTGTTAGTAGTTAGTGTCCCTAAGGTTTTTGTTGTTTTCATTCAGCCAACAAAAGGGCACAGTAATGTTCTGTTTTGGAGCTAGCTAGCTTGCTCAGCTTTGTGAACTTATAGCTAGTGCTAGCTAATCTGTATTAGCCTAGCCTACTCGTGTTATTACGGTGTACCGCGGTCAGTGTACAAGAGAACCTGCTGCTCAAAAAGCACCCGAGTAACCTGGGCACTCGTGGCCAGGTTAGGGTTAACCCTATCCTTTGAGGCGGCCTACGTGAGAGCCACGCCGCTGAATAAACCAATTATCACCCTACGTCACACAACTGTCAAGCAGGCTCAACTGCGCATGTCGGTTGCAAAAGACGAACTTCTCCCCGGTCTATAACACTTGGAGTGTCGATCAGGTCATCATATATCTCTGGCCACTGGATTGCAGGGCTTGATATTAACTTTGAGGCTCTTGGCCTTTGGACAAATACATTTACGTTTCACTTGTCTATGCACAAAAGTCCCCGATATCCTTAAATAGCCTGACCAAGTGATCGGGCAAAACAAGCCTGGCTAACGGACGTCGCTTTCTCAGGCAAATGACGAATGAAACAGGCTCGGTTAAATAAATCCGAGATGCTGGCTATCTTCATCAGGCTCAAATCTACATTAGGCAGTCCTCCCTGACGTTTCTGGTGTAGTATGGAGTGAAATACGACATTGTGCACGTCTGTGCATTGAGCAAGTCTGACTGAGGCTAACGTCAAAACAGTGTAACGGGGATGCAGTCTCACTCAGATTGCCAAATCAGAAAAATAATCGGACCAGCTGGCTAAAAGCAGAATTCCCATATCTCTTGAAAGTTGCCCTGCTCGACTTTTTAGATGTAGAATTGACTGTAAAACTGTAAAATTATGAACTTTGTGACATGACGTGAAGACATGGTTGCCGCTCGACTATGCGGTCTGTACCGGGCGACATTCTCACTCAAATTTCAAGACTTTCGTGACCCAAATCAAAATTCTGATGCGACAGATCAATGGGTAATCGCTTTCTCTCTTAAAGGCTGTCCTCATCGACCTTTTTGGTCGTTGGTTGTTTTCCATGCCGGCTTTTGTATTATTTTATTTTAGGCCTCAATATTGTTTAAATAGCCTAAATCTTATTTGTGGTATTGAATTATTATTATTTCAAATACATGACTTATTTGGTTAAATACATTCTTAGTAAATAACTGGAAATGTGTTATGGACTCCACTCACTTCAATATTAGACATTAGTCAGGTGGTACAAAGGAACTCAGGTAAAAGCCAAGTCTTACCTGGAAATTGACTTTAGGGCTACATAACTTTCAAATGTTAATAAAATAGCATTACATAACAGATCATATTTCTGAATACTTAGTCTCTGAGTACTCTCCAGAAAAGGGTACGGGAAAAGACAAACGTGTTCGGTTGTTTTTTCTCGTAGATCTGAAAAACCGCGGCTTACATGTTAAAAACGAGCCGTGGTTTGTGTGTTGAACAATTTGTTTTTTTGCGGTTTGGTTTTGCACCCCTACTAATCACACTATATTCTGTATGTCAAAAACTGCATGCACTAAAGCATGTACCATGAGAGGTATCTCACCAACAATCAATAATTATATATTTGTGATATATCACCCCCCATAGTTTACTTCTTTTTAACTGCGGTTACACCACCGGGATATGTATATCCTTTTCTTAAGGATTCACATTTCAGTGTGTTTTTGATTCTTATCGATGTCATTGATTTTTGTTTATCTTCACCAACAAAAAAGATTAACAAATTAGCTTGGTGGTCAACTAGTCTCATTAATTGTTATATGGTTGCTAGGCATTATCAAATGAAGATCATAATTTCTGGCGAGCAAGCAATGACATTCAGTTAACATGTATTTTATTTGTAACTAAACTTGCCATGGAACGAATCCATAACATTTCAGATTGAGAACAACCCATTGTATAAAACGTAATCTAATGCATGAACATTAATAATACACTGAAAAACACAGACAAACACACAGGGCAATGAAAGATAGGCTTTAGACAGCCAGCAGAAGAAAGGGACAGAGCAGTGAGAAGAGAGAGTATAAGAGAGGAGGGAGAATACGAGAAGAGTGAGAGGGGGGGGAAGAGAGGAGGGAGAGGGGAGAGAGGAGGGAGAGAGGGGGAATAAGAGAAGAGTGAGAGGGGGGGGAAGAGAGGAGGGAGAGGGGAGAGAGGAGGGAGAGAGGGGGAATAAGAGAAGAGTGAGAGGGGGGGAAGAGAGGAGGGAGAGGGGAGAGAGGAGGGAGAGGGGAGAGAGGAGGGAGAGGGGGGGAATAAGAGAAGAGTGAGAGGGGGGGGAAGAGAGGAGGGAGAGGGGAGAGAGGAGGGAGAGAGGGGGAATAAGAGAAGAGTGAGAGGGGGGGGAAGAGAGGAGGGAGAGGGGAGAGAGGAGGGAGAGGGGAGAGAGGAGGGAGAGGGAGAGAGGAGGGAGAGGGGAGAGAGGAGGGAGAGGGGAGAGAGGAGGGAGAGGGGAGAGAGGAGGGAGAGGGGAGAGAGGAGGGAGAGAGGGGGAATAAGAGAAGAGGGAAAGAGAGAGAATAGAGGAGGGGGAGAGAAGGGAGGTGGGTACCTGCTGCAAACAAATCAACACTGGGAGTGGGATCAACTTTGGAGAAACTTGGTTCTGGCATGGAATCAAAGAAATCTACAAACACACACACACGCAGAAATACGAACACACACACTGAAATGCATGTGCACCACTGTGGCTAAGAAAACACATTTGAACACATTGTTGTCAAGACTGAAAAATCTAAGGAGAAACGTTTCTGAACAAGGCTGGTAATTTATGGAGCGGGGATGAGGAGAGAACAGACTATTATAAGTCAAGAAGGATACAGGAGGGGAGTTAGGAATGGAGAGGATAGGGGAGGAGAGGAGTTTTACCACTGAAGAGGTTTATCGATGGGGTGGGGATGTGGATGCTAGGGGTGGAGTTAATGAGAGCGCCGGTAGCTGAGGTGAAACCCGCTCCTCCGACATTATTCTCCGTAGGCATCATAGCAAACAAGTCCATCCCTGACGAGGAGCCCGAGTTTGAGTTAGCATCCCCAGTGGCAAAGGGGTCTATGGATGGGGTGGAGAGGAGGAGGGTAATTGTATACAATGATCAGCATACATTGAGCCATGTTCTTGTTTAATGACACTGAAACAAATTTCTGGATTAAGGAAAAAAAGTTAGGGTTAGGGTTAGTTTGGACAGAAAGACAACAGGTGAACCGAAGGAGCCTGGTCATGGGGATAAGACAACAGGATTCGGATCAAGAAAAAAAACAATAAAATAATTTATAGTAACTCCTGGTAGCCCCTAACCCCACACAGAAGGAATTCCCAAAGGTCAAAGACCATTCCCATCGCAACACCAGCAGAATTAATCACCATGACCACAGCAATTGCCCTACCCAGAAGGTACCAGAAGCAATGGACACCAACTACCTTCACTTGACAGCTATGGGATCAGTGTTTGTGTTTGGTTCCACACACACACCAAGTTACTGTATGCAGAAACTGTAAATGTACACACCCATCATTCTGACATTGTGCACAGATACAACAAAAGGATCCCAAGCATGCTCACATATATACACACACACACCATCCACACACACACACACACACACAAACCATCTACACACATCATCCACACGCACACCATACACATATCCACCATCCACACACACACACACACACACCCACCATCCATACCCAGCATCCACACACACACCATCCTCACACAACCTGTAACCCACCGGCTCCAGTGTCTGCTGCTGGGGTGGGCGTGGCTTCCGTAGCCCCGCCCTCGGCTGCAGCAGGGGCATCGCCAGGAGCAGCAGGGGTAGCAAATGCATCTGGGGTCCACACACACACATACACACACACGCACACAAAGAAATGACAGAGGGAGAGAGAAAAAAAGAAGACATATAGGAAGTGTGTAGGAGTGGTATACAAAGGACAAGAGATGGAGGGATGAAGAGACAAATAAAAGAGATGGAGGGATGAAGAGACAAATAAAAGTAGAGTTGGGAGAATATGAAAGTTAGAAGATACAGTATAGCAAGTTTACAGAAACATACCACCTTTATACATTTGTGTTCATCTGTGTTGTATTTCTCAATCTTACTAAGATGGACACAGTAATTTAACCACATGATGGTTAAAATGAGAATATGGTTTAAGAAAAACCAACATAAGTGATTATGTTTAGAAAAGTTTAAAAGCTTGCAATTAGAACAGTGGTTTGTGGCATGATTGACGCCAGAAGGATGACTGGATGAGCACACACACAGGATGTATGGATGGATGAGTGAATGAGCACACACACAGGCAGAGTCTGTACAGGTGAGGTTCCTCTATGAAGCAGTCACTCTCCCTGTACAGGTGAGGTTCCTCTATGAAGGAGATCTGGACAAAGCAGCATGTGTTTTGATTGGATCAGATCATGATGCTGTTGGATAGATTTGCTTTTCACTAAGGTGGAGGAAAAGCTTTATGCCTATCTAACCGAAGCATGTGAAAATGAATGAGAAGTGTGTGTTTGTGTCAGTGGAAATGTGGAGATGTACAGGGGGTGAGTTTGTGTGTGTAAGTCAACACATGCTATCCTTTATATATTGAGGGGGTACACACCTTTATAGTCAGACATTACACTGCATATGCTAATATTATTTCTGAGTAGTGATTTTAAAACAACCTGAAATAATAAATAAACTCCTTTGGTATAGAGGATCCTCACCGTATAGTCCAGCCTTTAGGGTTACGCCAACACTCAGCACATTAGCAAGGCAACTTATTTTGACCAGAAGATGCAGCTTCTGATGAGCTGCTGACCTAGGTAAGACTGGTGTCCAACTTTTGGGGGTCATATTTTTTTCACTACACTGGCTCACCAAAACCCTGGTTTTTAATATAACTACACTTCACAATGTCTTCATTTTTGTTGCTACAGGCTTGCAGACATTCTAACAATGTCAATACATTTACAAATGTATTAGATAAAAGAAAAACTTTCATGAATTTGCAATCAAGTGTGGCGCGCTACACGTTCATATGGAGGGTATATATTGGTTAGGGTTAGGGTATATATTGTCATTCATGTGAAACTGCTGTTTTTGAGTGAGTGTGTGTGAGTTTGTGAGTGTGTGTGACTGTGTGAGTGTGTGAGTGTGTGTGGGGTGGGGCTGAGCTGTCCAGAGTGCTCCAGAAACCCTGGAAGCCAGGGTGATCCCTGACCCACCACTGACCTCCCAGCAGGTCCATACTGGCGGCGGCGCTAGGGGGAGGAGCCAGAGCTGTCTCCACGGCAGCAGGGGAGGGAGTTACTGCAGCGGGAGAGGGGGTGGAGTCTACAGCAAGGGTTGGGGCTGGAAGCAGGGACTCGGCCATCTCTGCCAGAGCACCAAAAACCCCAAACAACCAAGAATGTTCCCAAAGCAACCAAATAAAGATCCCAAAACAATAATAATAAATTAAATCAAAACATTAAAACCAAACCGAAAAAAAAAATGAAAGAAATGAAAATTTGCCACCAAAAGCATCAAGATAGTAAACAAACAAAAACAACCAAAAAAAACAAATAGGAACCAAAGCGAACGGCCCCGATGTGAACAACAGAAACAAGACGGAGGAGGGGGGAAACAGAGAGAGAGACACTACTGAGACCAGTGAGAGAGAGACCCCCACTAGGACACATACTGGTCTAACTGGAGCTTTACAGTGCTAAAAACAGGTGCATTATGGGATAGCTCACCTGACCCAAGGAGGTCTGAAGAGGCAGCGCCAAGGAGGAATGGGACAAAAAAGTTTTTAATAACTGCAATGTGAGTGACAACAACCATTCAATATATGAGCTTTATCGGCAGTTATATTATTAGAATGAAAATACAAATGTCTTCATTCATTCTATACTGTATATAATATGCATTATAAAACAGATACATTGCTGGTTATGTTTAATAGATCATATATGAGTTCTGTAGTATGTGTTGTAGTTGTTCCATATGGTAGATGGAGATATTACCTCCCCAGGATGTGGGGGCTGCTGATGCCCCGACACATGGTCCTGAGGAGGAGAGAGGATCCAAGTCCAACAGGGAACTACAGAGATGGAGGGAGGGGGAAAGGGAGAGAGAGGAAGATGGAGAGACAGGGAGGGGGAGAGGCAGGGAGAGGCAGGGAGGGGGAGATGGAGAGGCAGGGAAGGGGAGATGGAGGGGGAGAGACAGGGAGGGAAAGAAGATGAGGAATAGATATATAGAGAGAAATTTAAGAAAGATTAGACAAATTACACAAAGAGTGATACGTGTCACAAACATGTCACATTCACAGCAAAAAAACGTTTTCATCCTGCAAATCCCAAGAGGCAAGACAGCAACACAGTGACACCAGTATGAGAGAGATAGCAGAGTGACACCAGTATGAGATAGCACAGTGACACCAGTATATGAAAGAGCACAGTGACAGCATGTGAGAGAGATAACACAGTGACACCAGTATGAGAGATAGCACAGTGACAGCAGTATGAGATAGCAGAGGATTACACTGCATGTCCACTACAGCAAAGCAAATAGCTTCAGTTTTCTAGAGCCATCAATGGTTCTTTACACTGGGGGCATGTCAGACAAGTGAGTGCAGAGCTGTAGTTTCTAACACTTTTGTAGTTTGTATTGGAGTCATGGCCAAGTGTGCAGACTTTGGTCACTTAAAGGTTTAGGCTGTATGGATGTATTTACTAATGTATTGTAAGAGTTAGTATTTATGATAGCTAGCTGGCAAGGACTGGATGGGCAGCCATACAGATTCTAAATGTCTCCACCATCTTGAAACTGTGTAAAAGCTGGAAATGTTGGCTAACCCTAAATGACTAACCCTAACCCTAGATGAATAACCCTAACCCTAGATGAATAACCCTAACCCTAGATGAATAACCCTAACCCTAGATGAATAACCCTAACCCTAGATGAATAACCCTAACCCTAGATGAATAACCCTAACCCTAGATGAATAACCCTAACCCTAGATGAATAACCCTAACCCTAGACATGTTGGACACTCACTCCGACTCAGTGGGCGGGGGCTCGAGAGTCGGGACAGCGGCTGACTTGGCGGGCGTGGAGGTGGGGGACACATTGTTGGTGGGAGATCCCTGGATCACAGGCGGGGAAACCCCAGTTAGTGGCCCTGTTCCCATGGGAGAAACATGGTGCTATGTACATGGTGCTGAAAAAGAAAGCTCACCTTTGTAGGAGACCTGAAACACACAGAAAGTAGTTTAGCGTCTGAAGTTCTCTAACCCTAACCCCTTCCAACAATAACAATATGGTATCACCTACCACTAACATGTTAGGGTTAACAGGGATTAGGGTTAGCCTAGATACCATGTGCTCGTGAACACAGCTGCTGGAACATCCAGTTTTGTGTGATGACATGACACATAACAAACATGTGTTTTACATGTTGTCACATTTATATCACACATTTATATGTGTACCAAATACATGTAATGCAGATGTGAGCAGCATCGTGTCAGTATTATAAATTATTCTAGCGAACAGGTCTGATCCAGCAAATAATTCTAACCCAGTAAATGACAGGAGGGTGTATTTTCTCTAAAGAAAAACAAACAACAACAATTGTATCTTTTGTTAATAAGAAAGGTGTTTGCTGCTGTAATCTGTTAGCATTTTTCTGTCGCTCAGCGCTACATCACACGTTTCAATGCTCTGATTGGTTGTGATCCAGTTGCGCTCAGATGCAATTTGGTCTGCTCCTGTTGATAGCACCAATTGGAAATCAAATATTAACTGAGAAGTTCCAGAATAATACGCATATGCAAATTGGTCTGGCGAGGCTACATGTCTGTATAAACATGAACCGGTGTTATGTGTCTGTATGTCTGTGGTCACAGCTTCAATCACACACAACTCTTCACATGGTTGAAATGTGACTTTCCATCCAGGGTCATGGAAACCTGCTACATCTACCATTGCACCTGAGGTAAACCATGTATGCTCACCCATCACTGGGATCCCAAATGCCAACCACAAAGGAATAAAGAGGGAGGGTTAAAGTAAATTTGAGAAACAAAACAAGTGTGTGTGTTTGGTAGTGCTGGGTCTGCCTGGGACAATAGCAGAGAGGGTGTGATTACTACTAGTAGTTCTGGTTGTACGGGGACTGTGTGAATGTGTTCATTTCTAGTAATGTCTAGGGTGTAGCAGGCAAAAGGTTAAAATGCAGATCTAAGATCAGCACACCAGGATCACAGTCATTTCAGCATCTCTGATTTATGTCTCAGTTAACACAGTAATTCTTTATAAAGTAATATGTTTTAAATTAGACAAAATGGAGTGTGAAGTCTAAAATTGCCTGCTATAATCCATGTAACTCTGGTCTGGCCTAAACTGGTGTAGTCTGGTTTGATTTGGTCTGATCTAATCTGGTCAATTCCAGTCTGACATGGTCTAATTTTGATTTTGATGTGTCTAATCTGGCTTGGTATGGTCTAAACTGGATGGGTCTAAACTGGATGTGTCTAATCTGGCATAGTGTGGTCTAATCTGGATGTGTCTAGTCAGGCCTGGTGTGGTCTAATCTGGATGTGTATAGTCAGAACTGGTGTGGTCTAATCTGGATGTGCCTACTCTGGCCTGGTGTGGTCTAATCTGGATGTGCCTAATCTGGCCTGGTGTGGTCCTCTTACCCCTTCTTTCCTCCCTTCTGGTCCTCCAGGCTGTTCATATGTGTCTCCAGCGAGTCCAGGATGCTGCTGGGAGCCTTAGAAAGAGACAGCACAGGGTTAGAGTCATGAGAGAGCAGGACAGGGTTAGAGTCATGAGAGAGCAGCACAGGGTTAGAGTCATGAGAGAGAGCAGCACAGGGTTAGAGTCATGAGAGAGAGCAGCACAGGGTTAGAGTCATGAGAGAGCAGCACAGGGTTAGAGTCATGAGAGAGCAGCACAGGGTTAGAGTCATGAGAGAGAGCAGCACAGGGTTAGTCATGAGCGAGAGCAGCACAGGGTTAGTCATGAGAGAGCAGCACAGGGTTAGAGTCATGAGAGAGAGCAGCACAGGGTTAGAGTCATGAGAGAGAGCAGCACAGGGTTCGAGTCATGAGAGAGCAGCACAGGGTTCGAGTCATGAGAGAGCAGCACAGGGTTAGAGTCATGAGAGAGAGCAGCACAGGGTTCGCGTCATGAGAGAGAGCAGCACAGGGTTAGTCATGAGAGAGAGCAGAACAGGGTTAGTCATGAGAGAGAGCAGCACAGGGTTAGAGTAATGAGAGAGCAGCACAGGGTTAGAGTCATGAGAGAGCAGCACAGGGTTAGAGTCATGAGAGAGCAGCACAGGGTTATAGCCATGAGAGAGCCGCACAGGGTTATAGCCATGAGAGAGCCGCACAGGGTTAGAGTCATAAGAGAGCAGCAAAGGGTTAGAGTAATGGTATATGCCGTGCGACGGTAGAAATGTAAAACTCAGACTGATCGCTTTCGCTCATTTTGAAATTTGGAGGGCATTACGGATCCGCATTGAGCTGTGAGTAGGTCACCACGCTCGTACTCGTAACTTTTTTGAGTCTTTTGTTTTTAACTAAAGTGTTGTCTCATGTGAGGCAGTTGTTTTTGTTTGTAATAAATAATCAAGTGCGATGATGAAGTACGGTATGGTTATTTTGTACCATTTCTTAATTGAATTTACAGAACAATTACTATACCGTGATATATACCGTAACTATGATATAAAATGACTCATACCGTGATAGAAGATTTTGGCCATATCGCCCACCCCAAGGTTAGAGTCATGAGAGCTGGGTTAGGGTTAGTCCTGTCCTGCATGTTTTAGATGGTTCCCTGCTCCAGCACACCTGTTCCAAATGAATGGGTTGTTATCAAGCTCTGTGGAAGCCGGGTAATGACCATTCATTTGAATCAGGTGTGCTGGTGCAGGGAACCATCTAAAACATGCAGGACAGCGGCTCTCGAGGACCAGGATTGCCCACCCCTGGTCTAGGGTATGACACCGTAACCACTGCATGTTGACACAATTTCATAACACAGCACCACCGCAAACCACAGGCCAGCGAAAGGTGAAATGAATTAAGGATCACACACACACAGTCACACAGTAAAATATCAACCTGTTACAGCAAACTAGTAACATAATTGAGCATGCCAAAGACTCATCCTCCAAACAGGCACTCTACCAGGCCACCACACATCTCTATGGTTACCGGGTCCTCAAGAGGCTTAAAGGGACAGTCCTCATCATCAGAGTCTGCTAGATCCACCACCACACCAGGGTGGAGACACTGGCGGGTATGGAAGGTTAGGATGGATCAAACATATCTGTGTGTTCGGGTTGTCTTTATCCATTCTCAACATATGACTTATTATCTAAAAACTTTGTTAAAACAAGTCATTTTCCATCACAGAGGAAACAGACAGGTCACATGACCCTACAGCAGCATTTCCACTCACATAGTTGATGTCAGGAATGTCATTTTTCTCAACTCCAACAGTCTGCAAGAGCAAAAATCAAAGGGAAGAATTAATACAACAAAAATACAAATATCTTACAATTGTTTCAACTCAGGCCCAGCTTGATATTACATGTTACCTCAGCGAGCTTCAGGAACTCTCCGATCTTGGTCACTCTGGTCAGGAACCTCTTGTAGATCTCCAGAGCCTCCTTGCAGTCACTCTTCTTCATTTTGAAGTACTTCTCTGTAAAGGTTTAGGTTAGGGTTTGGTTAAGGTGTTCGTCTGTAACTACTGCATAGCTACACACCACTATACCTATAATATGCAACTATACTAACACCACTCTAACTATAAGAGTAAAGGTGTTTATCTATAAATATTATCAATAACTATTAGGGATGGGCATTCAATGAAATTGTCTTAATCGATCGTCGGGAGAATTAACGATCGATTTTCAATTAATCATTAACATTTTTATATTAAAATTCCCTATTTATAGGCTATATTAAAATGCAGTGAAAATAGAAAAAAAACACAGCGTGTTTCCGCATTGAGATCTGTAGCTAATACAAGAAGAACAACTATTTCTGTAACTCCTAGAAGCGGAGCCGACAGCTAGAAGCCAGTTCTCAAACACAACTGACCCTCGTTTTTTTCCGGCTAATTAACAAAGCTTCATAAAAACCTTCGCCCTCAACAATACTTAAGGGTAGCATATCCATCTCGATGGACTTGCAGATCCTTTGTGTAGCCTAATTTTCTCTGCTCGTTATGCATCGCAGCTCCTCACCGAGAGCAGGATGCACCGCCACTACGTTCTTCCAGTGGTAGCATTTGAGTCGTGGAGGAGTAATTCTAAGTCAAAATGGTCTCACGCTACACTTCGCCGTGACCTCTTCATGTTTACTTTTGAAATACATGGGAACTCGCCGGTAACTGAGTAGGCCTGTGGCATTTTTTTTTTACAAACATTGGCTTCGTTGTATGTCAGCAAATGTTTAATTGCTGCCACATAGCATTCCTTCAAGACTCACTATGCAACAGAACACACATTAGTTTTATCGATGAACAAATAATGTCATCGACGAAATTCTTAATGATCGATAGTCGATTAATTATGCCCATCCCTAATAACTATGATCTATAGCTATAATCACACCACACATCAAACTGGATTCCATCCATCCTCAGCTTGAACATGCTGTTTAGGAGTTGGGCTGTTTGTACCTGGTGTAGGCCTAAGCAGCTGTTTGTACCTGGTGTAGGCCTAAGCAGCTGTTTGTACCTGGTGTACTACGTTACTGCATGTGATGCCAGCAAATTTGTCCTCTCTGCATGCTGTGTTTGAGATCCTGCTGTACAGTCTTGTAAGAGACTGCACCCACATCATTGTTGGGTTAGTTTACAGTGTTCACGGTTCAAAATTGTTCACTATGCTTGGTCAATTGACCCTTCCGTAACTATGACGACCAAAATACTGTTAGAACTGTGCACTTCTGCTCCTTGATGTTTTGCTGTACTTTCTGCATGCAGGATTTGAATGTGGCTTTGGATAACTGCATCTGCTCCCACTGTTGAGGAGAGCCCTGAAGGGCCAACAGTGGAAGGGTAGCTCACCCAGCAAGTTGATGACACCGTCGTTGTAGGAGGCAAAAAGCTTCACCAGGTCCTTGAAGAGCAGCAGGAACGCTGCGTTGATGATGCCGTTGTTAAGCTCCTTGGGATGGACCTGAGGGTACAACAGAGAGAGAGAGAGCTAGCCGTGTTTCCCAGACATCCATTTATTATTTATAATATAAATATATATATTTTATCGCGGCCCGCGTCAATTAAAAATTGATCTCCACAAATGTATTTAAATGATGAGCTCAGCCCCTTCTTGCCCCACTCGCGTTCTCTGTGTCTCTCTGTGTCTCTCTGTGTCTCTCTCTGTCTCTCTCTGTCTCTATGTAACTCTCTGTGTCTCTCTCTCATGGACTACGCCCTCTCTCTCCGTGCACGCTCTGAATCAAAGCGTGGGACAAACAGCGTTTTCCCTCAAAGAAGACGGCAGGAGAATCAATCCAGAGTTTACAAACTGTTAGTAGGTCTATTCTCTTCACAAATGTGTCCAAAACTAATACATTCAAGTTAAATACAATAATGTTCATAGTTAAATACATTCTGCATATAACAATATGAGTCCAACGTAATGTTTATATTACGTAGGTAAAGCTCCAAAAACCTTTGCTCTCAAATTAATGCAAATATTTTTAGCACATTTACATTTTAGTCATTTAGCAGACGCTCTTATCCAGAGCGACTTACAGCAAGTACAGGGACATTCCCACGAGGCAAGTAGGGTGAAGTGCCTTGCCCAAGGAAACGTCATTTTGGCATGAACCAGCGACCTTCTGATTACTTGCCTGATTCCCTAACCACTCAGCCACCTGACACCCACACTCGCATTACTTGTTGCATTACTTGTTGCATTACTTGTTGCATTAATTGTTGCATTACTTGTTGCATTAATTGTTGCATTACTTGTTGCATTACTTGTCCCTATATACACTCACATCAAACCAATACTCGGACATATGTAGCTGACGCAACAATGTTTTTCTTTCATATGCTTGTGTTATTATGAGTTTGTAATGTCACAGAGTAATGATTGTAAGTTCTGTGTTGCGCTTATAACGCCAGGGCTCAACATTAAAAAAAAATGACACTTGCCCCACCGGGCCAGTGGGTTTGAAACTTACTGGCCCCAAGACCATTTTTACTGGCCCCCCCTCCAAAAGTTGTAATTTATCATTGTTACAACAAAACCAAAATGGTTACCAATAACCATTTATTAAACACATCATGGATATAAAAAAACTACAATGTAATCTCATTTCTAGTGATAAAAAATAAAAAGGTAATAGTCAGCAAAACAATTGACTTTTAATCTCCATGTGACGTGCTCTCTTCCCTGCTGACAGCCATCTCTGCACAACTCTGTCTGCATGAAACTGAAACTTCTGGGCCTCAATGCTAATATAGAAGCTTCCATAGCATTTTGTCAGTATGATACCAAGTTCCCAAGTCGGCACCATTCTTCTGCTGCCGTGGGGAACAAGGCGAACGGCTGGCCCGTCTTAATTACGTGATATGCCGTTGTTATAAGATGTTTTTTTATATATGCCTTTGTTATAAGTTGTGCAATAATTCCTGACCAGTATGGTCAACGGCCTGGAAGATGGATTGTCAACCATCCGCTTGGCTGTCAAGCAAACCAGGTGCTGTCTACTATTATGGCTGGTCAGGGGTTGTTTTCAAAAATGGTCGGTGCCAGTGTAAAAAGATCCACTTTTGTCTGCTTTAGACAGGAAAATACAACAGACGACACAGTGCAGCTTAGTTCCATAAAAAAAGGATTCTGCTTCTGTTTGAGCTCGTACCTCTACTTTGCTGCCATCTTCACTTTATTGTCTTGCGTCAGTTGTTAAAAATGTATCAACCTTATAGAATTACAATGACAACCACTTGTCACTCACTACTCAACTTTTGATTTGCCAACTGTGTGGCCTATGAGCTGCAAAGTTATTTATGCATTTAGGAGATAGCAAAACATATGTAGGATGTAAACTTTTATAATGCACTTTTTTTTTCAATCAATAATTTGCAGTGGCCCAATCGGGCCAGTGCCTTGCTAGTTTAACTGTCCCGACGTTACTTTTTCCAAGCCCCGGGCCATCGTTATTGTCGAGCCCTGAATGCCTATTGGTTAAAGAGTATAGCAGTGAATGTAGATCACGTGCTTAATTGGTAAGACGGCTCATGTGCTTCCGGATGCTGCAAAGATCGCATAGATCCGCCCTTACGTACCGCCACAAATATAATCACATTCTTTGGGAAACACTGACTATGTTAATAGAGGAAAAGAGAAAACTATCTTTATAGAGGAAGAGAGAGAGAACTGTTTATAGAGGAAGAGTAAGAACTACAGCCATGGCCAAAAGTATTGGAAGCGACATACATTTTGTGTTTGCAAAGGTTGCTGGGCCTTGGCATAAAATGACTGCTAAAATCATTTCAGGAGGTCATATCATCAGCACAGGGGAAAGTGTGAACTAGTTCTAACCAGGTGAAATCACTATCATTCTGATTGGATTTTAAGAGCAGATTGACTGCTGTAAAAGAGGGGGACTATTTGCATATATTGAAGATTTTTGCACCCAATAAGCTTAAAAAAATATATGAAATGTGCCTTATTGTATTCCATTATTCAAAAAATACTTGTGAAAACATTTTCCTCAAATACTGAACCAGCAATCTTAGCAAACACAACATTTGTCATTGCCAAACCTTATGGCCATGACTATGTTTATATAGAGAGAACTATGTTTCTTATATACTAGTATAATAATTGGACCAACATGCTGTTCTTATTGATCCAGAGATCTCAAAAGTTAACAAATCCGTTTGTATACCTCTTGAAAGTTTGCAGAGGTAAACAAACGTTTTTTACGGACCTAGCACTGAAACTCCACAGAGTTGTTGATATGTTGCCTTGGAGATGTAGTGACGTCACCAGTGCAAGTGCAGCTGATTGCTCTGACAACATGGCGTCTGCTCCAGATTAGCTGTGTTTGGTTTGGGATCTTCCCACGTATTGTTGAAGTATATAAGAAACCAAATGTTAACACTTTGCCTCGATTTGTTAAAACGATTTGTTTATAAACCTCGAGCTACGGTCTCGGATAACAAACATTTTAACAAATCTCTTCTTACGAAGGCGTTTGCAGACCTGTCGAGGAGCAGTTTATAGAGGAAAGGAGGGAGAACTATGTTTATAGAGTGAAGAGAGAGTGTTCTCAGCAATGGTCTGTATTGTGCTCATCCAAGTGTCCAGGTGAGTTCCACGTTGAGCCAATACAGTTGAAACTCACATCAAACTCCAGCAGCGTGTCGATCTGGGCCTGCAGGATGGGCATGCCCTTCAGGAGTTTCTCAGGAGTCATGGTCCTCATCACCCCGTCAGCGCTGGGGACACAGCAGGTTCTTACTCACAGATCAGGACTAGGCTGGGTTATACTAACTGATTTTTTCCAGGGACTGGAAAGTTTTTGGGCAGAGGTAGACAGAAAATTACATACACAAATCAGTTGGGTAAAGAGTCAGAGTTAGGCAGAGGGTAAAGGTTATGTAGATCCTGGTGACCTCTAACCCCCAACCACAGCTAGGGCTGTGGAGACAACCTCATATGATGCTCTTTTACTGCACTGTAAAAAAAAAAGTGTAAAAAAAACAGGAACAATCTGGCAGCTGGGACGCCAGATTACACCCATTAAATTACAGTAAAAAAATATATAATTAACATTAATTAAGCGTAAAATTTGAATAATAATAATTTTCCAGTACCAAATGTACGAGATATATCTGTAATATTACATTACAGGAGGTTCTTTGCCGGTAAATATGACTTTTATTAATTGAACGTCTCTGTAAAACATCAGCATTTTCAATAAATACAAATATTCAATAAAGCCAAAATAAGTTATAATGATTTAACATGTTCATTCAGACCACTCGTGTGCAGAACACACAGCATCCAGATGCTGTAATCAGTATCCAGATACTACAGGGGCCTGTTCCATAAAAGCCGCTCAAATAAGTTGGACTTAAAGTCCCAAGCCAGACTTGAACTAGAGAGGGTAACATTTCTGGGGAAATTGTAGGGTGTGCTCGCTTGCGTCCCCTTTTCCCCCCCCCCCCCATCTAGTTATATTTTTAAGCATTTAGCCTACTCAAGAACGTAAATAAGCTTTACATCTATTTAGGGAGAAATGGCTCATTCTAAAAAAGTTTGCTATGAGCAAGCTAGTTGCGGTGGCTAGCCAAACTTCACTGAGTGAGGGGATTGTTTTTAAGCGCCGGAAATGAGAATGTTTTTGACATAAAGTTTAGGCTGTGGCACTGAAGCCAGCGAAGCACCACACAAGCTTGAGTTTAAACTTTACATACATTCTTTAATGTGACGTTACTTACTGGTCATGCAAGTCTTGATTTGCTTAAATGTACATGTATGATGCTGCCAGTATTAGTACACCACGGCACGATACTCGCTGTGCAACAGCACATCAATCCATGCATTGTTGCTAATGTGTGCTGACGTGGTGACGTAGCTAGCACTGAGTACCCTTCGTTGACTAAAGGCACTTTTTGCCACAAAAATGTTGTAACCTCCTAAACCGTGCAACGGAACATGAATAAAAATACAAGCAACGCAATCGAGACCAAGACGAACATTTTGACACAGGCGTTGTCTATGTAGTCCAAATATTGACTGATCCTTAGGGGGGCGAAAATAAACAATAATAATAATATATATGTGAGAGAACAATGGTTGTGCTCGCCAAAGTGGTGAGATACATACATTTACATTTAGCAGACGCTCTTATCCAGAGCAACTTACAGTAAGTACATTGTTTTGCAATTGTAGACTACTGTTAACAACTATACAGCTATGACAATTATACTCTGATAATTTAGATTGATATAGGCCTATATCTGATGCCTAACCATTTGAAATCACAAACGAGGCAAGCCATAGGCTATGTTTAACGTGTATCAAATCATTGTTCATCATCGTTTAATGCATTAGGCTAAATGTTGTAGCCTATGTAGCAGGGCTGTCCCTAACGAAGATTTTCTTTGGTGGACCAAGACTCGACTAAAACATCTTAAAATCGACTAATCGAAATTTGAACACACTTTTTTTTTCACCCCCAAAAAAACGTACAAACATTTTCGCAATCTGACTCAATGGCTGCTGGACATTGCAGATTCAGCCGCTAATAGCCTACTAATAATAAGACTCGTATGACCAGTCCTGTTGTAACCGAATGCCAATGGTATTTAGTATCTCTTACAATGTACTACAAATTACAAATATTTTTTGTTTAACATACAAATCATCAGAGCGCGCTTATCACTGCCTGAACTTGTAGCATGCAAACTTACGTAGAAGCTGAATGGGGAACGGTACAACAGAGAAAAATGTTGATGTCTTGGCCGGAGAAGATAATGTCATTCGATTTGGATGTGATTCTTATAATAGGCATATTCATTTTTCAACCCGAAGTAGGGCTAGGCCAACTTACGTTTTTCAGGTGGTAGTCTACATCATATTCGACGTCGAACTATGAAAAACAAACTGTTGTTGTTGGCAGAGTTTGCATTCAACGTTTTTCGAGTCACCCGGTACTTTGTAAATGTACTTTAATGAAATGCTGCCATACCACAGATTTCTATGCCATTTTGACTAATAAACACCAACAAAGTAGGCTATGGCAGAGTTTGTAGTTCTGCAGCCAATCATGCTGCCGTGTGCAAAATACCAAAACAAAACAAAACACAGATTAACATAAGGGAAAATAGTAACACCTTTTCTTTTAAATTATATATTTTTTGAGTTGCTTTATTGGTCTTAAATAATGTAATCTACAATTTCTGTAGAACATTTCGTTAATTCAGCAATTATGACAGATTATGTAGAAGACAGGCGGGAATCAGATCTCACACTGCCATTTGGCAGCTCGACTAAAAAAAATCTTAGTCGACCAAGAGCATATCGACCAGAAAATTGACTAGTCGACTGAGTGGGGACAGCCCTACTATGTAGACTATTTAAGTTGATTTTCTATCAATGTCGAACATATTGAACTGATAAATATAAGAAAATGAGAATATCAGTCGTAAATCATCGTTTTCCCGTTGGGTCAGTGTTACAGGAAGGTCTGGTTAAGCACCAAGTCACGCTAAGCCAGACAGTTAGTCTGACCCTGACCAGACTAGTTTCGCAGCCTAAGTTGCCATAGTAACCGAGTTTGAACTATGTTGAGCTAGCTTTATGGAATCGATTGAACAAGAAATGAGTCCGACTAACTGACATAAGTCTGGGTTATTCGGTAAACTTGCTTTATGGAACAGGCGTCAGATGTATTATCTGGTAACTAACTAATTAACTAACTTGTAACTATAGCTTATATGTTCACATTGCCCCATCTAGATGTTACAAATAAAGTAAACCTGTTACTGTATATTCAACATTCATGTTCATTCATGGTCAACATTCACACTTGCCTAGTCCCAAAACAGACATTTTAGTGTACTTTTAAGTCACATCATTTGGCTGTAATTCTTATGTAAAATTGTAAATGTACAGTTTTCCTTTGTCTTTCTATCTGTATTTCCTGTAATTCAGAAATACAGAAAAAAACGTATAATTTACAGAAAAAGTGCAGTCCAGAAAAAGTGCGCTAATTTCATTTTTTTTTACACTGTGGCTACTATGGGGTGACTGACATACCCTTTCTTGACCTTGGTGAAGTCGAAAGCCATCTGGCGATAAGCGAATGCCTTCTCATTCAGGTAGCGGCCGTATCGTCTGATGAAGGTAGACATGTCATATCCTACAAATGGGGACAAAATGCCATCCACACAGTCACAGTCTACAACTGTACATGTGAGATAACTGCATGCTCTCCTCTCTGTGACCTTTTGGTAAAAACATAATTTTATCAGGACTCAAATTGTCTCAGTACAAGTGCTACAATAAATGTTTTATCTTAAGACTGATCTGTTAGTTATTGATTTTATTGAAGCATCTGATGCTGGTGCTCCTTGGGAGAGCTAGCTGTGCTAGCCTGGTACTACTGGTCCATCAGAGCTAGCTGTGCTAGCCTGGTACTCCTGGTCCAGGGTATTCCAATATTGAGACATGCAGCCTTGCCTGATAAATGCGGAGGGGGAGGGGAACAGAGAAGGGGAGACATCTGTGTATTCCATGTCTACATGGTAACTGCTGGATATTTGGCACAATCCTTCAAATGATTATCAGATCAGTGATTTCTCTCTCTCCTCCCAGATAGCCCTACTCTCTCTTCCATCTTCTCTGCTTGTACAGTTATGAGGTAACACACAAAGAGAGAGAGGAGAGAGACAGAGACAAGAGAGAAAAAGAGCACCTCAGTCCCATTCTTACCGTGAGAGCCAGTTTTGTCGATAAAGTTGCTAAGGTTGAACAGTGCTGTTCTGGATGCCAGGTACTGGATAAACCTCTGAGGAACACACAAACACATTAGAATAAGGGAGGGAGAGTGAGCATGGAGGCGAGGGAGGGAGGTCCTCACGTCTGGTCAGGAAAGTAGCTTTCAGCACCATGGACAGAGCAGCCTAACTCTTACCCTAAACAGAGCACTCTTGGGACTAATGACAACAGTACAACCTTCTCTGTCAGATTTAAAAGTAGGTCTAGTTTGAAGCAGAGCCTAACATGTAAGCTCCTTTTACCCCCCAAAATTCTCAGAATACTCTGATGATACTCATGGAGACAGACAAAATTACACATTTACTCCATTTCAAATAACATCTAATTCTACAAATTACATCAAGACCTCAAGATGGAAGCACAGGATTCTCTGTTACAGTAAATACACCTAAGAAACACCTCGAGCTACTACTTTTATCAAAGTATTCGTAAACCATTTTATGTTAACCTAGCATGGCTGTGCTAAATTAAGTAAATACATTAAATTAAGTACTGATACCAGAAAATTACAATACAAGTACAGTTACTTCCCATCTTTGGTTCTCTCTCACCCCCTGCTTACTCTGACTAGGAAAGTGCCACATGCATGAAACGTACTCTGGTTACTCATACTCAAGTGGCTAAGAGAGACTAACATGACCCCTTCCTCTGCCTAGTCCCCTTAACATGAACCCTTCCTCTGCCTAGTCCCCTTAACATGAACCCTTCCTCTGCCTAGTCCCCTTAACATGAACCCTTCCTCTGCCTAGTCCCCTTAACATGAACCATTCCGCTGCCTAGTCCCATTAACATGAACCCTTCGGCTGCCTAGTCCCCTTAACATGAACCCTTCCTCTGCCTAGTCCCCTTAACAGGAACCCTTCCTCTGCCTAGTCCCTTAACATACTCTGAACCACCCTCTGGGCCTACTGACCTCGTTGCCATGGACACACATGTGGTGAGTAGTGACGAGGGCCTTGAAGACCACGACCCAGCTGGCGTTGGTGGCCCTTTCAAACAGCGTGTCGGCCATCTGAGGGATGTTGACGTTTGTGGCGTTGGTGGCGGAGATCAGATCTGCATCAGGAGAAGGAGCTGTTACTGTATGTTGCTGCTCATCGCTAGCGCAGGTCAGTACGTGTTCCAGAGAAGATCCATGGAAATTACAAGAACGGGCTGATCCCCAACATACTGCAGTGGTTAGGCTTTGGTTAGGGCCTGTGCCTACCCAGGCCTACCCATGGCCACTCCCCTGGTGTGAGTGTGTGTGTATAAAATGGGAAGGATTCTGGAGGCCTGGAAATTGAGAGAGGGAGTGTGTGTGGACTTCACCGCTGCATAAATGCATATATGTGCATAGATGTTGGATTCAACTCCTACCAATTGGTGGCAGAGGTTATGTAACAGCCTTTAGTAATTTTCTGTGGTGCAAGTATGTGGTTGTAAGTGTGGTTCTATGGTTGTCAGTATGGGTGTATGTTTGTGTATGGTTGTGTGCAGATATCTGTAGTGTGTCTGTGTAGCATGCCAACTGCAGCTAGCTGTAGTGTGTCTGTGTGTGCACACTGTGTGTTTAATTACGTGCATGTCCACTGCACCACACCAGACCCCCTCAACAGTGATTTGCATTAATCTGTTGACTTTATGTGTCAGGTCTGGGAGATGACGATGACATGGCATTATTTGTGTGTTTGTGTGGCCTTGAATCTTCTGTGTGTGTGTGTGTGTGGGAGGATGTGTGAGGAATCTGTCTCATTAGACTTACTTCAGAACTAAGTGTGGGGGGGAGGGGGGCTGGGTTGGTGTAAGTCTATGCAGAATTGTGTTTGTGTGGGTGTGTATGCAGAATGGTGTTTGTGTGATTGTGTATGCAAAAGTAAGTGTGGGATGTTGTGGGATCCCAGAGGTTCCCACCCTAACCCTAACCCTAACCCTAACCCTAACCCAGCATGTTTGTCTTGTGGACACGGCTGCTAATCTTAACCATGTTTGGCTGCAGGTTCATTCTAGGAGCTCTCCTGACTACTGGGGATTACTGTAAGACTCTTTATTTAGACCTGTCAATCCTTGTTACACACATACACATATACACATATACACACACACGTACAAACAAAAGGCATTAATCAATTTAAATGTTTGTATTTAAAAGTACGTCAGTATATAGCTCTTTGGGTATCTTACTACGTGTGTACTGTGTAGGTGTGAGTCAGCGGCTTAGCCAGAAAAAATATTTTGGGGTAGGCCTAGAAAAATACGGATAGGTATCTTTTCAGTTTTATTTTACTTATTTACTTTGCGATGTGCACCTGGCGCATAATTTTTCAGAGATACTTTCGTTTTTGGGTAGGCCTTATAACAAATTGGGTTAGGGTTAGTAGCCGTGTCCAGTGTCCACAAGACAAACATGCTGGGGCGCACATGACTGTGCTGTCATGTACCAGAAGTAGAACAGTATGTTTCAGGGTTAGGGTTAACATGATGTCCCATAGAGACTCCTAGCAGTGTACAGTAGACTCGGTCCTGTTAGGGCTAACCCTAACCCTGCATGGACACAACCCACTGCAGTCCTTCAACTAGCCTCAGCATTATCACCTTTGGCTGTGTAAATAATGCATGCAAGTCATTGGGCTGATAACTGTATTATTCATCAGGAGAGTAGATCACTCGGACTAAGTCCTGGCTCTGCAGACACACACAGGCTCATCCATACCCTGACTCGGCCATTGCCTGCTTTAGTCTGATGGATGCCTGGGTGATAGTGATTAACAACTTCATGCGGGTGCTCCTGTCTTCATACATGCCAGCATGGCACTGTGATGTCTAACATTTCAACAACACACTCCAGAATAATACAGACCTTAAGTTGCAAATTAAGTATGCTGGTCTCTGTGGTCCTAAACTACACTGACTTGACGTTAGACAGATTATTTTAGGGAATGTTTAAGTCCTTACCACAATCACTAAACTAATCTAGGGACGATGGGAAGTTTCTCTTGACATAATAAAATGCAAAACATACAGGAAGGTATTTACACTGGTTGAATGTCCTGCGCAGATAAGGTTAAAAAAAAAGTGTAAAATGTGTTGGAACAGGTCCCATGTATCTATCTGTGAGTCTGTCTTGATTCATGACAACTGCTTAAATCACTGTGAGGAAGAAAGGTCAGCACTGGGGTCATCTCCAAGGAAACATCAATACTGGCACACCTTACCTCACAGTGGGTAGGAACAGCAAGGTGAATACACATCAGCACTGGCCAGATATATCTGCAGGCCATGAATTTTGTGGATGGTGATACTTTCATCGTTAATACTCAATTTGTGACAAATTGTGTATGTTCCTTCACGTGCATTTGTGCATGAAATACTCAATTTAAACTGGGTGTGTTGCCATCATGTTCAGAACCACAGTAATGGGCTCATGCTCAGGCTACTCACACTCAAGGTGCTTCTTCTTCGGCGCCATCACCTCGTGAGTGGTGGCTTTGCAGACGGCACGAGCCATGTCTGATCCCGTCAGCTGGTATTGCGCAGCGGCAATGCGATCTGTGAGCGTCTGCCCCGACATTTTCTCCCCGTATAGTAGACCACCTCAGGAATTACGTTCACCAGGTCGATTAAAAAAATATCCGAAACCGCTTTCGACACGGAAAATGTGTATCACCAAATTCCGGTGCAGTCCTCTCCAAATCCCTCACGGGTAGGCCTATGACCTTCTGGACTGGCGACAAATAGCACAATTTGAATAATACAATTAAAGAGCAACTGTTTTTGTTTCAAATCATTACATTACATATGTGTGCGTTCACATGGACAGACTTACGCAAGATGGCCAATATTCGTCGTGTCCCTTAGTAAGCTAGGCTTCCGTTCAGTTCAGCACCTTGGATAAAGCTAGCGACTCTTACGTAACACTACGCTAGCCGTGAAATCTATTTTATCACCCCACAGCAATAACAAAAAACTAAATCGGATTCTTACGACAGTGTGGCGCTTTATAGCACGTCAGAATGGTTTGGGTAAAGTCTTCAACCTCAATTCAAATCTAGGCTATTCCTTCGAGCAGTAGCCTTGCATTGGATAGACGGCCAATTGCTTCCTCGCCTAAGTCAACGGAATACACGAGAAAAGACAAGCACGGGTGGAATGCAGTGCTATCTAAATAACGGTTTTTCAGTAATGACGCGACGTGAGCCCGGCTGCTCGTGAACTAGGCTATAATCTACACTCCGGACTTTTTTCAGGATGAGGAGTCCAAATGAGATGCTTTGCCCTTCTCCTCTGTCGACAGTAGCTGTGCGCCTTTCCCCCTCTGGCGGTCACCAACTCTGACGCTGGCGCGAGCAACCTAAAGGATAGCTATTGGAGAGATGCTCGAGAAAATGTATTGTTCAATTCCACTGACTCATTTGTTTATTTATTTATTAATGTAAGTGCCTATATTATATCTACCTTCTCCTCTCCCAGTGTCAGTATATACACATAGTCAGATGACTTCGTTAACAAACACTTAGCCTACGGTATCTTACCGTATCCTGTTAGTGACCGCGAGGCGCGTTCTTAAAGGGGACTATCCAGGATGGCTGGGAGGTGTGTAGACCAGCCGTGACTAAAGAAACGGATGTATTCTGACATTGTCATTTGCTTTTGTGCAGGTTTTAAATCAGCGGCGATTAAAAGTGGCTAGGAAAAAGGAGTCCTAGCTTCCTAGTTTCCTCCAGTGTGAAGGTAGCCTACACTGCGCTTACCAGAAGCACGAGTATCATTATGCACCAACAGTTAATTGAGTTTGTTTCCAAATTCACTACTGTTGCCTGTACAGTAGAGTACACAATGTGTACGCAAATAGTCGGAGTGTCTATGAAACGATGTTAATATGAAATAAGCGATCATTATAGACATTGTCCAGAATGCATGTGGCAGACTACAAAACTTGAGTATGAATTGTGTGTGAAGTGGACATTAACTACTAACTCTAACCCACCCGGGCAACTGAAACGGACGGGGTTATTTGAGGCATGCAAGACCAGTAGGTTGGATATTGCTTGCTAATATGTTTGTGCTGCTGGACCTTTTGAAAGTCTAAGAAAAAAAAGTATTCAATGCTGTTTCAGTACAAGCGTTTTCTTTGTAGGTCACCTAAAAGATTATCACCTAAAACAGATTCAATTTGTCAGTCTTTGTGCATCACAGCGTTTTGCCTTGCTGGGGCGGAGTTATGTGACGTATCAGGAACTTCAGCCACGTCGCAGTTACCCGGAAGGTTTTTCGTCCCTCAACAGTTTTGCTCACACAACTGGCATTAAGTAAGTTACAACAAAATAATATTGAAAACAAAATACGGTTTATTTTAGTTGAGAGAAACTGTTTCATTGATACTCTTTCAGATTAAATCATTCACAGGCTGAGTATGAATACATTTAATAGGCATTCCGGCAGCTACTTTGACCATTCACTCAATGCTGTCAGTATCATTGCAGACGCTGTACCCTGATGTATGCACTTTTATGAGAAACTGAGATGGTGAGGTGTTGCGTCCGATGCAGCCCCAGCTGACACATATGTTTTACTGTATCACCTTCAAACGTATTGTTTATCGATCGCATATTGAATCAATGGATTTGGTCGCAACAAATCCTTTCAATGTAGTCTACCACCTATAAAAAATATTTTCTTTCTCCAAATGTTTGATGGGATAGCTCACCTTTCAAACAGCTTGAAAGATGCATTCAAGGTTTACCAAAAAAATAAAATCCCTTCCATGCAATACCCGAGATTAATCAGTAATCAGTCCCACTACAATAGCTCAACACAGCAGGGAAAACAAAGCTGACAACCCAGGCTAGCTAACTGGTAGTATGGTAGCTGGCAACCAGCTGACATATCCGGTGCTTTGGATAACTGCATATCAGTTACAGAATAGCAAATCCTGGCAGGTATAATGTACCATGTTGCTCACCTGGAGAAGCTGGCTGTGCTCCGTTTTGCTCCTAGCTTCAGACCTGACCCCCGGACCGGTAAGTAACTTGAACAGCTGAGCTAACTAGCTATAGCTCTACTGCTGTGTCGGATTGCTAGACCTAACCAGTACAAAGGGCGAAAATACAGGGGTTGATATCACAACCTGGAAACAGCTAGTAGAGCCCGACCGATAAAGGATTTTTAAGGCCGATATTGAAACAAATATTTGGTGTTTTAAAATCCGATATTCCGATATATCGGCTGATATATATAAAAAAATAAAAATAATCAGAAACGCTTAACAAAACATAAACAGATTTCCCTAAAACTCTGCCCGACTGGCTGGATCAGCTGGTTGTAGGGTTTGTGGCGTTCTAAACACAAGTGTTGCCAACAGGGATGTTGTAGAGTGCCCTCTGGTGGACAAACTATGCAACTGTAACCGGTGTGAAACTCACTTCTCAAGTATGTAATGGGCCATTGAATAGCTAGCTTTTCTTTGGCATAGCTGGTAGTGGTTGCTTTTGGAAGTCGAGAGGTGGCAGGTTCGACTCCCCGTGGGGGCGAACATTGGCCAGATACCTCTGACAGAGCTTGCAAGACCACGTACGTTACATACCCGTTACACAACGCCAACACTCATAACATGGTTGAAGGGTGTTTCGTCCGTTTTTAAATTATTTTTTATATTCATTTATCGGCCATTATGAGCCTTGATTTTGGACCTTGATTGTTTGTTTGTATTGTGAAGGCATAATACAAAATAAAAGTATTGGCCATTATCAGTGCCGTTACCAATAGTTTGGAAAATGCCTAATATTGGCCGCCGATAAATCGGTCGGGCTCTAATAGCTAGCTACATAGGATGTTATCACCCTGGCGTATGCCTGAAGCCTTTCTGCAGCTGTCTGTTTGCAGTTTTAGCTAGCTAGCTATCTCCCAGAAGCTTACGAGCTACTGAACTGATTGACTGTGTGGCATTTAGGGAGTCAGGTGGCTAAGCGGGTAGAGCATTGGGCTAGTAATCTGAAGGTTGCCAGTTCGAAATTTTAGGGCTGTGAAAAATAATGCGTTAACGCGTTATGATTAAATTACAGGATTAATTCCTTATTTTTGTTTAACGCATTTAACATAATATAACCACAATTCCACCCAATCTGTAACTTCTGGATGAGAAGTTCGTGTTCCAAAAAAACTAAGATGGAACATCCAATAAAACCAAAGTGATGCACACTCTGCGGAAGGGCTCCAGATTGCGACCAAATGGTTGCATTTTGCGACCAGTTTTTGAGTCAGTGCGAGCATTTTTTACAAGCACTCGCGCATGTGCGACCTACAAACGTTGAATTAATTGGGTGTGTACAATGTCAGCACACGTTAGCAACATTGCAGATACGTCGTTCTAGTAAGACAGCGATATCAGCTTTCCTTCTGCATTAATAACGTAGCTTAAAGTCTAGGAAACTATTTTTCGCTAGGTACCTATAAACCTAGCTAAAAGTCTTGGAAAGTTTAGGATATTTTTCGCTAGGTTCCAACGAACATGTCTTAATCTGCCAGACAAGTGGGTGCCCCTTCGTTCTTTTGGTGAGCAGTTTCACTAGCCCTTCTTACCCGGTGTCATGGAGCCGAGCAGCTAAATACTTATTTAGCACTAGCGTTGCTACTGTATCCCTGCCTGTGTTTGAGTTGTTGCGCTGTTATACTCGGCAAGTATCGTGTTGTGGTATCGGAGGACTGATCGAAAAGTGCATCATACATTCAAGTCATTTAGCTAAGACCTGCATGTACAGTAATGTCACATTAAATAATGTATTTAAACTCGAGCTTAGGTTATATGGTGCGTTGCAGGGGCGATTCTAGGATCAGACCTATAGGGGTGCTCAGCCCCCAATGAGAATGTGAAATGAATACAGTGCCTTGCAAAAGTGCTAAACGTAAACCCCCTTGCTAATATAAATCCCTAATTTCACTGGATAACAATTAATACATTTATGTATTATTATGCATAAAAATATTGAATGAAAAAACTAAGAATGTCCCTTTCTTCATGAACTACCAGCATCAAATGATAATAAACAATATATTTAAGAAAAAAATATATATATATTAGGAGTGCTTAAGCATAAATGCATTGCAGGTCAATGTAACGTGTGTGCCACTTAATTTTCTGCTTGCGCTCCTAAAATTTTCAGTCAGGGGCTACTGTGCTCCTAGTAAAAAAAGTCAGTCTGGAGCCCTGCTCTGCGGGAAGACGTTTTCGCTCTGGATAAGAGCGTCTGCTAAATGACTGAATGCTAAATGACTGAATGTTATTGTTTCACCGAAGCAATACCAGCCTAAAGTAACCTATACCACCTCAACGCGAAGCATGCATTGGTCGGCAAGGGGAGTTCAAGTAGAACGCGCCAAACCACCCTCACTGAACAGCGTAGGGCCCTCACTAAGTCTGTCTGTGACAAGGTGACTAGCACAGTTGCCAAATGTATTGCAAAAAGCTGTAGACGATTGATATTGTTGAGGACGAGGGGTTCACCAAAGTTTTGCGAGTGGCAACGGGTGACTCGAACATCAAGGTACCGCAAAATCAAAGACGCACACTAATGACAAAAATTCGGAAAACCGGTAATATGTGATTAATCATGATTAATCCACAGAAACCTGTGATTAATTTGATTACAATTTTTAATCATTTCACAGCCCTAGTAAATTTATCTCAGTATAACTCAAGACAACTATCAACTCATCAGAAAGCTTCCCTCCGTATGCCTTTGCCTCGTCCATTAGTTGTACATAGCAGGTTAAGTTATCTCAAGGTGTTGCGTGAGAAATGGTTGAAACGCGTGAGTCTTACGGCGAATGCGTGAGACTTGTGTCCCCTGAAAGGCAAGCACACTAATGAACGGTGGTGTCGGTAATAGAAATGCAAACCTTTATTAATAAGATTACACCAAGGTCTGAGAGAGATGATGAAGAGTATCGTAAGCCTAGGTCTCAACCAGTCATTGTCACTCCTTTACCGTCTGTCAGGAATGGCGCAGTTCGAGGAAGTATCCCGTAAGTCCGCTCTCCACACCAAGCCAGAAGGCCTAGTGCTGCAGTACGGCACGGCAGGGTTCAGGACCAGCGCCAGACTCCTGGACCACGTCATGTTCCGCATGGGCCTGCTGGCCACACTGCGCTCCAGGAAGACCCGAGCCACCATAGGAGTCATGGTCACCGCGTCACACAACCCTGAGGTCTGCTGCAACCCTTCCTCTATCACTACTGGATCTTGTGAATAATATAGTAATATGACCACAAAGTACTGTAGTGCAGAGCATGGTATCTGTCCCTGGGCTGAGTTGGTATGCTAAGAAGGGTGTCTTGGTATTTTTAAAGGAAGGTTTTCAACTATTGATTTGGTTTCCAGTGAACTGTTCTATTTCTACTACTCCATCCTTCTATTTGTAGGGTTTCTCTGGTAGGAGGAAATTGTTTTTGTTAGTATTCTTATTGTTTTTAATCTTTTCTGTGAAATGGCTCAATAGTTCAAAAAGTCCTTGGCCCGATCTTTTCAAATTTGGCCCAATGATACAACAGGTCACTCACTACTCCCAGACTGCTAATGGCCCACGTATGCCCATAGGTGGCGCTATAAGCCACGCCCATGCGCCCATTACTCCATATGCCTGACAATTGGTATACATGCCTTATTTCTCATGGGTAACCAAAAAGCCTCAAGGACCCATAAGGTCCGCCATGATTTTGCTGTACTGTCCAAATTTGGTACAACCTTCAAAACCATTCTCGTCATGAACCATAGATCCAATCGACTTGAACTTTTTTCAACATGGCTGAAAGGGGTGTATTTATGTAAATGTCCACCTAACCTCAATATCTTTGTGTCAATAAATCAAATATAATTTTGACTTATTGTTTTTCAAACCTAATAAGGTTCAAGATGACATCACTCTGAAGTACTATAAACAATTTCACATGGTATGTCAAAATATGATTGAATTAGAGTTGTTTAAACTTTGGCCGAATCTAACAACGCTTACCACAGGAGAAACAGATTACTTTTTTATACAGTAACTGACCACAACAATATACAACACTGAGAATAGCTCAATGGGCTAAGACTTCAAGTTCGTTCACAGCCTTTGGGCCTGTCATAATTCAGATTTTCTGTTTGGTTGAACAGGATGACATCATTCTGAACCATAGTACCATATGCAATTTCACCTTGATATGTCAAAAGATGACTGAATTACAGCTGTTGGTCCCAAAGCTGACCAAAGCTATTTCTCTGCCTTTTCTATTCATATAAACTCAACAGTTGATGTGTAGCAGAGAGGATAGAGAGGCTGACTTGCAACCTTATGCTCTTGAGTTTGAATTTCCATTCAGCCTGTTGTTGTTTGCCAAACATGAAGTCATACTGCTCTCTTGTTGTCCAACTCTTGACCTTCTACAATGTACATTTTTATAATATTCCCTATTTTGCACAGGAACCCGCATCGCTGCTTATAGCTATATTTTGTTTTATTCCTTTTCTCTCTGAAAACCTTTCTCTTTCATCCCCTCCCTCCCTCCATCTGTCCAGGAGGATAATGGGGTTAAGCTGGTGGACCCTATGGGGGAGATGGTGGCCCCGGCATGGGAAGGCTACGCCACCGCGCTGGCCAACGCTGAGCAAGACACACTCGTTGCAGTTTTGGAGGACGTCATCGACAGAGAAGCCATCAGCATGGACCAGCAGGCCAGTGTGTTCCTGGGCAGAGACACTAGGTACACGTTCCTGTTTACAGCATGTTAGCCCAGGCTATACACAGCATACTGCACATATCTAGCCCAGGCTGTAAAGGGCATACTGCACATATCTAGCCCAGGCTGTAAAGGGCATACTGCACATATCTAGCCGAGGCTGTAAAGGGCATACTGCACATATCTAGCCCAGGCTGTAAAGGGCATACTGCACATATCTAGCCCAGGCTGTAAAGGGCATACTGCACATATCTAGCCCAGGCTGTAAAGGGCATACTGCACATATCTAGCCCAGGCTGTACACGGCATATTGTACAAATTACTAGTCCAGTGATTATATCCAATAACAAATGTATTCAATTAGCTGTTGCTTTCTTCCAAAGCAACCTACGGTGAAATTTAAACCAGCAACCTTTTGATCTGCAGTCTAATGCTCTACCCCTGAGCTATACCTGAGGGTTAGAGAGACACAGCGCAGTCAGATGAACTGATTCAGTAGGATGTTCTTCACCATGCAAGAAGGCTGGAGATGTCTTGGGTTACTTTTTAAAACGTTGTCCTGTTTCTCCAGAAGCAGCAGCGATAGCCTATCACAGGCAGTGTTGGATGGGGTCTCCGCCCTTGGAGGTCAGAGCAGAGGTGAGTGTTCTCCTCAACTCTTACTGATTGGTCCATGCTTGTGTCCTACTAGACTATGTCTGATTGGTCCATGCTTGTGTCCTACTAGATTATGGCAAGGTGACAACACCCCAGCTTCACTACATGGTGTGCTGTCAGAACACACAGGGTCGCTATGGAGACGCTACAGTTGAGGGCTACTACCAGAAGCTGTCTCGGGCCTTCATCCAACTCACCAAGAATGTAAGAACCCTAACCTGCCTGCTCGAAAAGTATCCACCAATCCCTCTTCTTCCAGGTGTCTAACCTCCATAACTCCTCCTCCAGGTGTCTAACCGTACAGACGACCAAAAACACCTCCTGGTGGATGGGGCTAACGGGATTGGGGCTCTGAAAGTATGTGAGCTGGAGAGATACCTTCAGCGGGAGCTCAAGCTCTCCCTAGTCAACGACGGCAGCAGCGGGAAACTTAACCACCTGTGTGGAGCAGACTATGTCAAGATGCAGCAGAAAGCACCTGCAGGTAGTGCTGGGAGGGGGGAGATGGGGCTGGAAGGAGGAGGTGGGGACTGGGAGGAGGAGGTGGGGACTGGAAGGAGGAGGTGGGGACTGGGAGGAGGAGGTGGGGACTGGGAGGAGGAGGTGGGGACTGGGAGATGGAGGTGGGGACTGGGAGGAGGAGGTGGGGACTGGGAGGTGGGGACTGGGAGGAGGAGGTGGGGACTGGGAGGAGGAGGTGGGGACTGGGAGGAGGAGTTGGGGACTGGAAGGAGGAGGTGGGGACTGGGAGGAGGAGGTGGGGACTGGGAGGAGGAGGTGGGGACTGGGAGGTGGAGGTGGGGACTGGGAGGAGGAGGTGGGGACTGGGAGGAGGAGGTGGGGACTGGGAGGAGGAGGTGGGGACTGGAAGGAGGAGGTGGGGACTGGGAGGAGGAGGTGGGGACTGGGAGGAGGAGGTGGGGACTGGGAGGAGGGCGGAGTAGGAGGGGGGTGAAAACAGGGTGGAGAAGAGGGAGGAGGTGGGCCTGTATATAGAGTATAGGTGTGTGTTTGCCCCTCCAGGTCTAGATGAGGCTATAGGTGTGTGTTTTTCCCCACAGGTGTGGAGATGAGGGCAGGGGAGCGCTCCTGCTCGTTTGACGGGGATGGAGACCGTATCGTCTACTACTACAGAGACTCAGCAGGGAGCTTCCATCTGCTGGATGGAGACAAGATCGCCACACT
Organism: Hypomesus nipponensis; assembly: GCF_054491055.1. Classification (NCBI taxonomy): domain Eukaryota; kingdom Metazoa; phylum Chordata; class Actinopteri; order Osmeriformes; family Osmeridae; genus Hypomesus; species Hypomesus nipponensis. Next base: position 20,488,552 of record NC_140366.1, on the reverse strand, counting down.
CATCAGCACTTACCTGAAAGACCTGCTCACACAGGTACACACACACACACACAAACACACACACAGGTGCACACACACACAGGTGTTAACAAGTTAGTGTTAGGTCTAACTATTGCCTTCCTAATAAATACTCTAACAATTCATGCTTCTAAGAATGATGGTTCTGTTTTCCAAGAATGAATTGGTCGGTAGGCGGTGCTTTTATACGTGTTGATCTGTGATCTCGAACATAACCTGCTCCTAAACCCAAGTTACCATGGCAATGTATCCCGGTAACAAGTGACCCACCATTGTGACAATGAAGACTGGGTTAAACCTGAAGATACCTTGTATACCCCAAATCCTGCTTGATAGTTCAGCTCTTTGATCTAGCTGTGCTTCTGTGATCCTGCAGGCTGGGCTGGACCTGCAGATAGCTGTGGTGCAAACAGCATACGCTAATGGGAGCTCCACACACTACTTAGAAAATACCATGAAGGTGAGAAACACACACACACTCACACGCACATGCACACACAAATACACACACACACTACCTAGCAAATATCATGAAGGTGAGAAACACACGCACACACACATACAGTATATACACACACACACACATACACAGGCACATACACACACACCCACATATACAAACAAACATACCTACTCATGTAGCATATTTGTACTTATGGAATAGATGCATCTAATGGCAGGATGGCAGAACCTGGGTTCCTGTTTTGCTGTTGTATGAAAGTGTGCTTGTTTTCTTCCCAGGTGAAGGTGAAGTGCACCAAGACGGGAGTGAAGCACCTCCACCACGCAGCTCAGGAGTTCCACATCGGGGTCTACTTTGAGGCCAACGGCCATGGAACTGTGAGTCCACACACACACACGCACCCACACATACTGTCTGGTACACACTACTAATGCTGTGGTCATGTTGTGGTTGTGTGTCAGGTGCTGTTCAGTGCAGCAGCAGAAGACAGAATCCTGCAGCTGTCTCAGGACCCCAACATCAATGACGAGAGGAAGAGAGCAGCGTTCCTGCTCCAGAACACGGTCGACCTCATCAACCAGGTAGGACCTCATCAACCAGCTAGGACCTCACCATCCTGGACTAATGCAGGGCTCCAGACTGCGACCAGATGGTCGCATTTTGCGACCAGTTTTTGAGACAGTGCGAGCATTTTTTACAAGCACTCGCGCATGTGCGACCTACACATTTTGAATTCATTGGGTGTGCACAATGTCGGCACACGTTAGCAACAACGCATAGATACGACGTTCTAGAAAGACAGCGATATCAGCTTTCCTTCTGCATTAGTACCGTACCTTAAAGTCTAGGAAAGTTCAGGCTATTTTTCGCTAGGTACCTGTAAACCTAGCTAAAAGTCTTGGAAAGTTTAGGATATTTTTGGTGAGCAGTTTCACGAGCCCTTCTTACCCGGCGTCATGGAGCCTAGCAGCTAAATAGCCTACTTATTTAGCACTAGCGTTGCTACTGCATCCCTGCCTGTGTCGTGTTGTGGTGTCGGAGGACTGATCGAAAAGTGCATCATAAATTTAAGTCATTTAGCTTAAGACTTGCATGTACAGTACGTAATGTCACATTAAATAATGTATTTAAACTCGAGCTTAGGTTATATGGTGCGTTGCAGGGGCGATTCTAGGATCAGACCTATAGGGGTGCTCAGCCCCCAATGAGAATGTGACATGAATACAGTGCCTTGCAAAAGTGCTAAACGTAAATCCCCTTGCTAATATAAATCCCTAATTTCACTGGATAACAATTAATACATTTATGTATTATTATGCAAAATATTGAATGAAAAAACCAAGGATGTCCCTTTTCTTCATGAACTACCAGCGTCAAATGATAATAAACAATATATTTAAGAAAATATTAGGAGTGCTTGAGCACTCCTAAAAACAATCTAAAATTGCCACTGAATTTTACCCTCTCCAGTTACATTAATAAATGCATTGCAGGTCAATATAAGGTGTGCCCCTTAATTTTCTGCTTGCGCTCCTAAAATTTTCAGCCAGGGGCTACTGTGCTCCAAGTAAAAAAAGTTAGTCTGGAGCCCTGGATTAATGTATCCAGGAGATGGTTTTGTTGACTTTTTTATGACTTATTTCAGTTTTATTATGCTTCTGTCTACTTCTACCTCTTTCTGTCTCTTCTTCTCTTCTTCCCTCCCTTTCTTTGCCTCTCCCTCTCTTTCCACCTACATCTCTCCCTCTCTCTCCACCTTCCTCTCTCCCTCTCTCTCCACCTTCCTCTCTCCCTCTCTCTCCACCTTCCTCTCTCCCTCTCTCTCCACCTTCCTCTCTCCCTCTCTCTCTCTACCTACCTCTCTCTCACTCCCACTTCCTCTCCCTCCTTCTCTAGACAGTGGGTGATGCCATCTCAGACATGTTGTTGATAGAGGCTGTGCTGGCCATCAGGGGCATGACTGTTCAACAGTGGGACTCAATCTACACAGACCTGCCCAACAGGCAGCTCAAGGTCAAGGTGTGTGTGTCTTCTGGACCTGTAGAGGCTGCTGTTAGCATGAACACGTGTATCTCTACACCTCTAGAGCTACGCTGCTAGCATGAATACGGCGGTAGGACAAACACACATGGTGTTTGACAGCAGGCATGTGTGGCCTGCAGGTGGCAGAGCGGGGGGTGATCGTCACCACGGACGCTGAGAGGAGGACGCTGAGCCCCGCAGGACTACAGGAAGCCATTGACTCACTGGCCAGGAAGTACGGGCAGGGACGCGCCTTTGTACGGCCGTCTGGGACGGAGGACATTGTCAGGGTGTACGCAGAAGCAGCCAATCAGGTGAGACAGGAGAGCTGGCTTGTGTGTGTGTGTGTGTGTGTGTTTCCCATACATTTAAATTTATTCATTTAGCAGACGCTTTTATCCAAAGCGACTTCCAAGAGAGAGCTTTACAAAAGAGCATAGGTCACTGATCCTAACAACGAGATAGTCCCAAACATTGCAAGTAGCCAAAACATGAAGCATACATTGTGAAAAAGCTAAACAAGTGCCAAAAGGGAAGACCCATAAGAGCATGCAGTTATACAAGTTACAAATTAAAACAATATGAACCACAATGATTTATTTGTGGTGGCCCGCCACAATAAAAAATTGACTGGCACAAATTGAATTAAGTTATAATAATATAATAAAGTTTTACTGTTTACTTGATTTCATTGTAGATTTGCGTGCGGCGCATTGATTCTCAGCCCCTTCTTGCCCTGCTTGCGTTCTCTCTCTCTCACCCGTCTGTGAATAGCCCCCCTCCGTGCACGCTCTGAATCAATGTGCAGGACGAACAGCTCTTTCCTTCAGAAAAAAAGGCAGAGTTTACGAATGGTTAGGACCAATCCCAATGTCCACCCTCACAGACTCAGGACTTTGACACCTGGGACTGGCTGAGAAGCGCCCTGAACGGCTCCGAATGGCGCAAGGCTGTTCACCCTAACCCAAGGCTGTTCACCCTAACCCTAACCCGCCTCATATGACAAGGAGAAGAAGAACGGAAAAACAAAACAACCCTGATATAAACATAGTTAGAAATAAAAGTAAACTTGTACGTTTACACACAAAGCTCACTAATGGTTAATATAGCTAGAACTGTGTGTAGGTTGTGTTTTGATGATAAATTCTAAATATGCTTTCATCAGATTTGATCCAACAACATTACTATTTTTCCAATAATGGAGCAAGGTGCTGTCCCATTCCAATTTATAGCATTTTGAGCCCTTGCAGCCTCTTGCACTCAATCACTTACTCATGGCCGCGGGTGAAAAAATCCTATGACTTGAAAATCCACCACCGCTGCTGCGCGGCACAGCTCCGCTGTAGCGGACTGGCCATCGAGAGCACCGGGAGAAGAACAACGATGGAAAACCAGGCTAAGAAATATAAGGGTGGGGCTGAACAATTGAGAGACAAAAAGACATCACCTTCACTCGACAAGGTTTTACCAATTGAAAAACAGCTATGTTTATCTTACATACAGCTCAACTATTTTGCACTCAAATAAAGCCCCAAAAATGTTGCTTGCGCGCTATGCGCGCTCGCATTAAGTATCAAAATCCCTGACTAGCATCACATCAAACACATAATGTGCATGCATTAGCAGGGCAGCTGTGGTTGGCGTATGCGAGGGCTGGTTCTGGTGGGCCGGTCTGGATGAGAAGTCCAGGGCCTATTTTTCTACCAGTCTGTCCCTGCCGCCCGCAACATAAAGCCCCAGCACCCCCCTGATAAAATATGTTCCCGCGGCTATGCACTTACTAGGTGACGTCAAGTAAGTCTGTCAGGATTCACAGGATTCAGAGTTTAGGGGGGACATTGGGATTGGGCCTTAGTATCATCATTCTCTGCACCAGGTGTCTAAAAGTGATATTCATGTTAAATATAATAATAGTCATAGTTAAATACATTCATCAAATATAACGATATGAATCCAACATAATGGGTATATTAAAACAATTATTGCGCTCAAATTAATGCTTTAAAAAAACATTTTTAGGTCTTTATTTAGGTCTTTTATTTACACTAACATGGCCCCCCAATGGTGGAACCAGCTCCCCACCTCCATCAGGGACACTGACTGTCTCCCCACCTTCAAGAGAAGGCTCAAGACGCACTTGTTCCGGGAGTACAACAGCACTTAAGAATGCTTGGCTGGACTTGTTAGTTTCCTCCAGGATCACAATGACTCTTATTAAGTGACTTGTTGCTCTTTTAGGTTAGATATAACAAAGCTAAGTCTTGTACTCGCTGTGAAATATTTTACTGTTGATTGTTCTTCTACAGGTACAGTCCTGCACTTTTGTGGTTCATGTTGTTTTAATTTGTAACTTGTATAACTGCATGCTCTTATGGGTCTTCCCTTTTGGCACTTGTTTAGCCTTTTCACAATGTATGCTTCATGTTTTGGCTACATGCAATGTTTGGGACTATCTCGTTGTTATGATCAGTGACCTATGCTCTTTTGTAAAGCTCTCTCTTGGAAGTCGCTTTGGATAAAAGCGTCTGCTAAATGAATAAATGTAAATGTAACATCAAAACAATACTAGGACATTTGGGATAAGCCCCTAATGTTGACAACGTCTGACTCAGCTCCTGTCCACCACAAATAGAATCTAATCTGTGGGAAACACTGGTGCGTGTGTGTGTGTGATGCAGATCTGATGGTGTGTGTGTGTTGCAGGAGATCTGATTGTGTGTGTGTGTGTGTGTGTGTGTGTTGCAGGAGAGTGCAGACGCCCTGGCTTATGAAGTTAGTCTAGCAGTACACCGCCTGGCTGGGGGAGTGGGAGAGGAGCCCAAACCTCCTCAGTAGAGCGATCACCCACACCACATGAGGACACAATGGAGTGTAGGGTTAGCAATAGCTTTGCTAATGCTAGCTATTGTAATGCGAGCTAAATTAATGATAGCTATGTTAATGATAGCTATGCTAATGTTAGCACATGCAGTGCCAATCTTTTAGTCATCTATCACTTCAGGGGTTTCACAACAGCTTGGACATGTCAATGTAAGCGTATTTAATGTAATCAATAGGCTTTTCTTACAGACTGGATTAATCTACTCAATTGAGCTTATTTTACACTTTCTGATATTAATTCATATTTTGTTGGTATAAAATTACAATATAAACCTTAATGATTGTGTTTCATAAAAAAAAAAAAAAAAAAGGGCCGATTGTGCTGCTATGGTCAACAGTATATCATGGAGAAATTGATCTAAAAACCACTTGATTTTTCATCATTTCATTATATGAATGCAAACTGTAGAAAATAAACCTACAAGTCTGAACTAAGGACACAGGAACGATGCTATTATTGCTTGGCATTTATTTTTATTGTTTGCAGATAATCCAGAGGAGATGGACACACAGCAGAGTTAATGCTAGCAGGGAGTTCACCAACACTTTTAACCTCACTCTTTCAAATGAAGCCTAATGTTGATTTATCTACAATTTGCCACAAGTAGGCAAGTTCATTGAATACTTGTGCATGATTATAATTCTAGCATATTATGAAAGCAAATGGACTTGTCCAGTGATCTGGATGGTACTAGGAAATAGCTGGGTTATTGGGCCATGCAGGCTGGGCTGGTGACAGGAGCTGGTCTCCTAACCCCAACCCCAGAGGTGCTGATTTAGTCTTCATCTTGGGCGGCTCCAGAGATGGTGATGGTGCGCTCCTGTGTGTCCCTTTCCAGTGTGTCCTCATCTGTTTTAACTGTTCTGGGAGGAAAGAGCACGTATGTGTGGATAATATGATTATAAACAGCTAGAACTTTTAAAAATGGCAATCATCAACCTAATTGTCACTGCGTCCTGTGGTTTGTGCTTAGCAGCTGATCTTTACCTGATGTTCGGGTTAGCCCCGCCCCGGGCAAGGACCCCCCCCAGGGCGATGTGTACCCCCCCCCCCCCCCCCAACCCTGCGTTTTCGTCACGACTATGGGTGTGAACCCATCAGTGTTAGGGTCAGGATTTGTACTGGATATCAGGGTTCGTACCTGATGAGCACTGTCTTTCTCTCTGTCAGCTCTTCTGCATAGCTCTCTGTCTGGCTCTCTGATGACATCACCTCCACCGTCACATCCGAACCGTTACCGGGAACCCCGTCCAGATCAGCTCTGCCCCTGGTCCCCATGGCGAGCATAGTGGGGCTAGCGACATCAGGGGTGGAGCCAACAGCAAGGGAGGCAGAGCTAGCACTGACTGTCAAGGCTCCTTCACCACCGGCGTCCAGGGTCAGGCTCTGGACCATGCTGCTTAGACGGCTGTCCTCTCCCTCAATCAGCTTCCTGCCAAATACAGAGATGCAGGGAACACAGGACAATCACACTGGTGGTCCAACAATCTAAAAATCTTCCTGCCAAATACTAATACACAATGGTGTAAATATTTCTGGAGAAGGGGGGCAGAAGGGAGATCAGACGGCTGAGCGGTTAGGGAATCAGGCTATTAATCAGAAGGTTTCTGGTTTGATTCCCTGGCCGTTTCAAATGACGTGTCCTTGGGCAAGGTACTTCACCATACTTGCCTCGGGGAGAATGTCCCTGTACTTACTTTAAGTCGCTCTGGATAAGAGCGTCTGCTAAATGACAATGTAATGCAAATGTAAATAATGTCAAATAATCTCTGTACTGTATTTTATTGTATATAAAAAATTATCAATATATCAACTACTATATTTTGCAGAGGTGAGCGAGGGCACATGTAGAGTCAAAGAAGAAAAGTAATTTCTTCATTTGAAACAATAAATAAAATCCTATAGACCAGGCCAGGCCCATTGATCACCAGGTGTATGTGGGTCACCTGTAGGTGGTGATCTCAATCTCCAGCGCCATTTTAATGTTGAGCAGCTCCTGATACTCTCTCAGCAGCAGAGCGATCTTCTCCTTGGTCACCTTCAGCTCCATCTTCACCGCCTCAATACGCTCCTGTGGGAAAATATTTCACAATGTTGACATGAACTTGAGACATATGCACACACACACACTCATATGCACACACACACTCATATGCGCACACACACTCATATGCGCACACACACACTCATATGCACACACACACTCATATGCGCACACACACTCATATGCACACACACACTCATATGTGCACACACACTCATATGCGCACACACACACTCATATGCACACACACACTCATATGCGCACACACACTCATATGCGCACACACACTCATATGCACACACACACTCATATGCACTCACACACACTCATATGCGCACACACACTCATATGCGCACACACACTCATATGCGCACACACACTCATATGCGCACACACACTCATGCGCACACACACTCATATGCACACACACACTCATATGCACACACACACACTCACAGATCTGTGAAGCGTCATTCCTCACCTGCAGTGTCTCCTCCTCCCTCTTGAACCTCTCAACTGCATCCCGGATCTGAGACTCTAGAGACTCGTTCCTTGTCCTCAGCGACTCCAAATCTCTCTCCCTGTTTAGGATCTACACACACAGTACGATTCTCTCTGTTTAGGATCAGGGTCAGTGTTTTGATGATGTAAGATCAAAAAGGATCAAGCTTACGTCTTTCTTGTGACCAGCAATTTCCTGTCTCACACTTCGAACGCTCTGTGCATGTTTAGTAGACGCGTCCGTGAGGTCCTGAAACTTTGACTTGTACCAGGCATCCATTTCCTGGGACAGGAGAAACAGAAACATACTGATAATAAAGGACATTACATATCTACTCAAATTGACGCAAAAGATAATGATTGGTATACATGTAATGTGTAACAACCACAAAACGGTGTAATAATGTTATAATCATGCACAGGAAGGGTGTACCTGTAAATTCTTGGCGGCGATGCTGTTGTACTGGGACTGAATCTGCTTGAGTGCGGATGAGAGATCAGGAAGAGCAAAGCTCATGTCCACCTTGGCCACAGAGGAGAAGATTCTGGCCATCAACTCCTCAATTTCCTGTAGAGGGGGGAGTAAAGCGGCAACGATTCAGACTTCCTGCTGCTTCGTATAGGATACAGTCACATTAGACCAGGTTAGAGAACAATGCTCCTGTACATACTACAACTGGTTTTATTGTATCTGGGGTTCACATTGTACCTCCTTATGAACTCTCTGCAGGAACTCCAGTTCCACCTCCAGGTTCTCCAGCTGCTTCTCTAGAGTGATGCGGGCGGAGGTTGCTCTGTCCACATCCTAGAACAACAAGAGGCACCGTGTTTATGATTAACTGGTAGAACAACAAGAGGCACCATGTTCATGATTAACTGGTAAAAAAAAGGCAAAGCAGTGAAAGGGAGGAGCTCTGCCAGTGTAGCTCTGTCGCTCCGTCTCACCGGGCGGAAAGCTTCGATCTCCATCTCAGCCTTCTTCCTGGCTTCCAGAGCTTCTTCATATTTCACTTTCAGCATCTCCAACTGGCCGGACATGGCCTCCTTTGCTGCCAGAGCCAGAGCCTGCATGTCAGACAACACACACCTCAGACAACACACACCTCAGACAACACACACCTCAGACCTACTGCTCAGGACAATTTAGAAACTACAAACTATCACCAACATTAACTGTTAGATTGAGACTACTCTGAGCTGGTGTTCACTGACCCTCTGGACTCGCATCTGCTCAGCAATCCTGTTGAGCTCCCTGAGCTGGCCCTCGTACAGCTGCCTTAAGCCCGACGGCTTCACGAAGCGGCTCTTCAGGGCATCAATCTCTGCCTCCAGCAGCATGTTCTGCTGTTCCAGCGTGCGCACCTGAAACAGGAACACATAGACTAGGTCAGGGGTCAGGGCCAGCATCAGGACCAGGGTCAGGATGTTGTAAATAATCTTCTATGTCTTCGATCAATATACAAATTTAAAAACAGCATTGGAACTCAGCAAAGTTTGACGCAAAGTGTTTATTGGAATTCAGAGTGACAGAGATTCCAACAAACAAAGTCTTAGGGGATTCAAATTACAGGTACTTTCTTTCATAGACAAATCTCCCAATTTAGGCCCACTCTGACCTTGAACAGCCTGTTGCTCAAGGCTCCTGGGCGTAAGGCCACAAATATGTATCACAAGTTATAGCTGGGCTTCCTGGTCCTTTATGAAAGCTCACGTGTATTCTTTTCCCCCACTCAGACCCTAATTATCCAGATCTTAATATTTTGGGCTTTGTTTCTTCTACCATTGTCTAGGGATAACAATAATCAGTCAACAGTTTTGCATCTGGTTTCCAATATAACGTATACTAATATGGGTTCCGATAATATAGCATGTACTAAAAAGTGATTACTAGTTTCATTAAATCCATAATCATTACCCATCTTCATAATTACAACAGTATGATGTTTTTTCTACAACAAGGACCAGTCCCACCACTTCTAATCACACAGAACCCTTAGAACCTTAAGAGGAGGAACCATATGGGGAGTGTTTTAGAGAACGTGGATGGTGGGGAAAGTGGGCACGGGTTGCACTGAATGATTTAATGAGTTCATGAAAAGATATTGAGCCACTAAGACAGTAAAGATAAAAAGGAAGGCGAGCCAACAAAAATATTTTAGAGGACCAAGGTTCAAGTCTCTGGGGTGAGGTCTCACCTTCTCAATGTAGGAGGCCAGGCGGTCATTGAGGGCCATCATCTCCTGCCTCTCGCTGGAGCGCGTGCTGAGGAAAGCCTGGCTCTCTGCAGCAGCCGCATCCAGGTCCAGGCTCGGCCCCATGCCAAAGCATAAAGCCCTCATGCTCACACTGCTATTGGGGCAGATCACTGCCTTTAATGTCAGAACTACTTTTTGTATCATCAAATGTGCCTATACTGTTATTTTCAACATGTGGATTGTGTATTATAAGGATAATTGGTCGTATAAGCCCTAAAGCTGGGCTTTACACACTTGATCTAAAGGTTTCTTGGGTTACCTGGTCATGCGGGATTTGCGGGAGTTGGAAAGCGTCCTCCGCCCGAGGGATCCCCCACTGCGGTTGTAGCTGGCGGAGCGCGGGCGCACGGCCTTGCGGGTGGGAGAGGGGCTGGAGACTCTCACCTGGAGGGAAGAGGAGGCGGCCATCGCGCCCTCGAAATGACGGCGGTAAGACGACATCCTTTCTGGGCTGCGACTCATTTTGACTGCTTGTTTATCCGCAACTTTACTGAACAGGGGGAAACAGATCACTCACATCAACTGTGAGTGGTGAAAGTGTTTTTATACCAAAGTTAGAGCCCTTCCCACTAAAGCAAGACGCACCACCGGCGAAGAATGTCGAGCCTTCCCATCCCAAGGCTGACTGACAACTAAAATATCTATCGGGGCACCGTAAGGAGATTAAAGTAGTAGGCCTATATTTAGAGGGTTGAATGAGTCTTAATAATTGAATCCATAAACGGAGGTAATTACTTCCCTTTTCGGTGATACATTAAGGTTAGGCCTATCCTCACGCCTTACTTCATATATTATGGCGTGGTTCATTTCAGTAAGACTATTTTGTGTTGTTTGAAAAACGCTCTTGCCCAACTCAGCTTTAATCTCATTACTCATGGAAAGTTGATACTCTGCTTGTTCATACTGAGGGGAGGGGGTTGCATAGAAGTGGCAGGTGCACAGGGTGACATTCTACTTAAGATGTGAAGAGAAACCACGAGTTTGAACATAGAGAACACCCTGCTGTTGTCTGGTCTTAGTAAACAAGAAATAAATTATTATCAATACGCGGCACGATATAAAAACATGTTTTCCAAAAGGTCTATGTTTAGGAAGGTATCTCATATCTTCTTAAAGCCAGACAATCTAGGTCTACAGAATTACAAAATGTATGCAATTATTAACAATGTGGTAGAAGGAGTCAAGGGGCTGTTTCATTAGCATTTTTGCTTTTAAATCGCCAGACTGAACTTCTAACCGGAACAAAACTTCCGGAACCAAGTATACCAACACGGTGGCCAGATACCGTTTTGAGCTGCTACATAAGTTGATTTTTACACTACTTTCTTCTCGCGGTTTACTTCTTTGTTATAAAATATTCGAAGTATTTTTTTTCCCCAACTCCTGAAATATGGCTGGGAACTTCTGGCAGAGTTCGCATTAGTAAGTATCCAACTCAAACATGCCCATCCCCTTACATCATGTTAGCATGATAGCTAGTTAGCCAAGCGAACTTGGCTGTGTTTGTTGGTTTTCATCGATGACAACAACACCCGTCTCAGTTTAATATTATCGTACGCACATGAATTGTTATTTTAACAATACAAATAAATGAAAACGCGTAAGTATTTCGTAAGCCAACTAACTAGTGCTAGCTAAATGGTTTATGAGTGTTTACTGTGTTAGCGTATACATATTAGCTACTGTAGCTAGCAAGTCTGAATCCCTAATAAGGAGTAATTTGATCAGAGTCGTGTTTCTTTCAAGACGTGTTTACTCAGTCACAGTGTCCGTTTAATACAGTTGTACAAGAATGAGTCTGTCCATCTGTCTAACGTGTTCATTATTAAGTATTGTCCCCATTCTCCAGCCTGCAGTGGGTTCTGGACAAGCAGGACCTAATAAAGGAACGGCAGAAAGATATGAAATTCCTCACAGAGGAGGAATACTGGAAATTGCAGATCTTCTTTGCCAATGGTAACCATAGCAACACTGCGTGACAGACAGGCATGTCACGGACATGCATCCATAATGTTTGGGTTCCAAAGATATTAAATAAAATAAGAATGGAATATCTTTAACAGACGCCTTTATCAAAAGCAATGTAACATGGGTGGGGTTGAACTGATGATGGGATCTGGGGTCAAATGCTCTATCACAGCTATACCCATCCACTTGGTAGGGAGGTTAATGGATCTGAGGTAATAGGGCTCTGGGTTTGACTCGTCATCCTGTGTATTTGGGTTTGACTTGTTGTCCTGTCCCAGTCATCCAGGCCCTGGGGGAACACCTGAAGCTGAGGCAGCAAGTCATTGCCACGGCAACCGTCTATTTCAAACGCTTCTATGCCAGGTGAGCTGGTGGCTGCAGTAACACTGAGCTACTATACCAGTTAGCTTGCTGATGACGCGTTGGTGTGTAATATCTCAGTGTCTGCATCTCTCTCTGTTCTCAGATACTCACTGAAAAGTATAGACCCTGTGCTTATGGCTCCCACCTGCGTGTTCCTGGCATCCAAAGTGGAGGTAAAACCTCCCTACAGGGTTTAAAATGATTGTTTGTAAGGCTTTGTTTACCGTGAATAGGCTTAGTGAGTGTGGGGAAGTGTTATGTGTTGTGGAAGGCTGCTTGCTTTAATTATATGTTCCTCTGTCTGGGTATGTATTATTCCCTGCAGGAGTTTGGCGTGGTCTCCAACACCAGACTGATCTCTGCTGCTACTTCTGTGTGTAAGTGAGACCTGCTGGGTGAGAGTGAGACCTGCTGGGTGAGAGTGAGACCTGCTGGGTGAGAGTGAGACCTGCTGGGTGAGAGTGAGACCTGCTGGGTGAGAGTGAGACCTGCTGGGTGAGAGTGAGACCTGCTGTGCACACTAGGAGCCAATAGGATTTTTCTGGAAGCATGGTGGTCTGAGTGATGTTTTTTATTTATTTTTCCTTACAGTGAAAACCAGGTTCTCTTACGCATTCCCAAAGGAGTTTCCCTACAGAATGAACCATGTGAGTACTAGTGTAGTGTTGGTGTGTGCTGCCACAGGCTACAAACAGGCCCTGCCTCACTTCATGCCTCCATAATGATCGAGTACATCCTCCCTGTCTCCATAGTGATATAGTGTGGTACATTAGGCTGGTATGGCTGAGCGTCTGTGTTGAGCTGCAGAATAGCTACCTCAATGTTGCCCAGATGCCACATTCCACAGCTGCTGTTCTCACGGCTGTGGAAAAGCTCCCGTTGCCTCGAGAGATGGTGACCAGCTCGGTGGTGAGTGAGTGTGTCCGCGCCTCTCAAGGCCTTGCTAAGTGTTTGTGAAGGCAGCACAAAGTAATTTAGTCTCCACTGAGTCTTTAGGAACCCTCTGGGGCCTTCCGAACTTCTCGCCTGTCCCAGAGCGTCTCCCGGTGAGGAGAGATGGGGACAGATGATTCACACTGTTCAGATCAAGTTGGAGGGATGCTGTGATTCTCCAGCATCATCGCACAGCTGTCAAGCTGTTGGCTTGAGCTTTCAAACTCAAGCCAAAATTGCTAGGTTTGCGAAACGATCGATCCTGTCTTCTAATGCTTCCTGTTTCCTCCTTGTCACCATAGATACTGGAGTGTGAGTTCTACCTGCTGGAGTTGATGGTGAGTCCTGACCACCCATCCGACTAATGTCATCACTTCAGATTCTTGATCATCCATGGATATATCTTCTATCCACACAGTCCTGAAATGCACACATTATCCACACAGTCCAGAATCGCACACAGTCCTGAAATTCACACATTATCCACACAGTCCTGAAATGCACACGGTCCTGAAATGCACACATTATCCACACAGTCCTGAAATGCACACGGTCCTGAAATGCGCACATTATCCACACAGTCCTGAAATGCACACGGTCCTGAAATGCACACATTATCCACACAGTCCTGAAACACACACAGTCCTGAAATGCACACACAGGTTCAGGAATAACTCTGGCCCTGTTCTAGGACTGCTGCCTGATCGTGTTCCACCCGTACCGGCCGCTGCTGCAGTACGTGCAGGACATGGGGCAGGAGGACATGCTGCTGCCTCTGGCCTGGTGAGGGGGGGGGGGCTCCGTACTCTGTTCCTCTGTACCTGAATGATGATCAGGATGTGGGTTGACCCCTGACCCTGTGTGGGTTTACACTAGGCGTCACTGGCAGCCTCTGTTTTCTCCTCAGGAGAATAGTGAACGACACTTACAGGACAGATCTCTGCCTCCTCTATCCTCCATTCATGATCGCACTTGGTAAGACTTGGATCTTGTAATTATAGTAGTGAAATGCTGTGGTGTTACATTAATAATCTTCCCTCTTCTTACCAGCCTGTCTGCACGTGGCCTGTGTGGTGCAGCAGAAGGATGCCAGGCAGTGGTTCGCTGAGCTGTCAGTCGACATGGACAAAGTAAGAAGATACAGGTTTCAGAGTGTCTTTATTTTCCGACTAGGGGGATTATTTAGCGGCCAGGGTTCACATAAAATACAATACAAAGGAGAACATAAAACCCTGGAAAATGGAGATTCATACCAAATTCAAGTAAGCGAATAAGAAAGTGTACTAGAAAGTACAGGATAGTGCAAGGTATGCAGCCAATGTGCTGTCCGCCATTTAACATAGCAGTAGCACTTGGGATATCCCTCAGAAGCGCCACCCCTGGGGAGTGGGGTTCCAGGCAGCCCAGTGTAGCATCAGCCCCCCCCCCCCCCCCCTAAGGACCTACCGATTAGAAACACCCTGGAGCTCTGCATGCACAGAAGGTTAATACCGATTTAATAAACCTTCTAAGAAATAGTCATCTCAGAAAAAGGTTTTTGGGCCAATGAGTTTTAACCTTTAGCTGGATTTCTGTATCATCCAAAACCCTTCATTTTTTTGTTGTTGAAAATCCACAAGACTTTGCAGAAAATATTAGATTTCAGCAATGGTATCATGGACATAACTGTCTCTGAACTATTTTCAGCAAAACTGTGTATAAAATTATCTTAACTAGGCCTGTGTGACCTGTTGACTGCGTTTTAATTTGGCAGATCCTGGAGATTATCAGGGTGATCCTTAAGCTTTACGACCAATGGAAGAACTTTGATGACAGGAAGGAGATGGCATCAGTGCTCAGCAAGATGCCGAAACCCAAACCCCCCCCCAACAGGTCAGGCCAAACCTCCGGACTAAACCTGTCATAGTCTTCTCCAAAACCTCTCCTTTACTCGTCCTAAAGTTCCTCTACACTAGTCCAGAGCACTCGCAACACAGGCACTAAAACGTTCAAATTGTTAGATTTTTATTCTTGATTTTGTCTAATCAAATACTTGTAATCTCCCTGTGTGTGTTTGTGCCCTAGTGAGAATGACCAGAGCTCCAATGGAAACCAAAACAACTCCTACAGCCAGTCATAGTAAGATGAAGGGGGACTACTATTGATGTCACACATCCACATTGTGACATCAGGGGGAATTTCACACATTGTAGTGCACTGAAGCAACCTCCCTTCCCAGACTGAAACATCCATCTCCTCCCATGTGCTGATTCATCGGAGCAGGGAAGCAGGGGTTAAGAGGGGAGAAGGAGAGGGAGAGGAGATGGGGGGGGGGAGAAAGAGAGAGAGATTATAATTACAATGATGATCCTGACTTCCTTGACATGTTTCAGGGGTTGTTATTTGCTCTGTGGGACCAGAGAACTTGATCTTTAGTTGTGTGTGTGTGTGCTTGTGATCTTTAGTTGTGTGTGTGTGTGCTTGTGATCTTTAGTTGTGTGTGTGTGTGCTTGTGTCACAACGCTCCCGTATAAGTAGGAGTTTTTATTCCTCAGGGAAAAATAAGTCCTTAGTTGTGGTATGAAGTCCAGTGTGCTGTGTGACGTGGGTGTGGAGCTGGGAGGTCCAGGTGACCTCTTCACTTATACTTCCTCACCTACTCTCCTCTGGCTGTAAATGGCCTTACTCATTTTATTCCTTGGTTGCTTTTTTATTTTATGTTCTGGAGCACATTTGCTCTATGAAAATTATGTAATACTGAAATGTTTTGTTTTACTGTGAAGATTACATCAACAGTTACCTTCCTTACCCAACACACACCTCACCCAACACACAGGTGTCCCTCCTCTATGGGCCGGCAGGGTTCAATGTTGTTATTCAGTTCAAGGATTGTCCTCATATCTGACAAGCTTTAACCCTTACTGGCCAGGAAGGGTCCAATTAATCTTTTCTGTGTATTTTTCTTTTAAATCAAAATGAATTATAGCTCATTTGTGTATATTACCTGTTGATATATTTTAGTTTGGTGATACTTTGAGAGTTTGTATGTGTGTTTGAATGCCTTACAGAATAAAGCTGCTGTATTCAAATGTACATTGTAAGACATCACTTTTCTGTTCAAGCAAGCTGAACTGGGGCTGAACTCTTCCCCTCACTAGACTGACATTATGGAGTTCTGCCTCATGTGTGGAAAATCGAATTGATTTCTTTCAAATAGATAAAATAGTTATTTAATAATGCAAGACTCCTTTCAAGTCAAGCACATTCTTGGTTAGTCAACAGTGAACTGTTGCTGTGGGGTCTCTTAGAATCCTGCCGGCTTTCCTTAGGCAACGTGTGTGGTAGGTGTTCTGTAGGGCTGGGAGCTTCCTGCCGATAATGAACTCAGCAGAACGGACCACACTTCGTAGGGCCTTGCGGTCCCTGTCTGTGCAGCTCCCATACCACACTGTACTACAACCAGTCAGAATGCTCTCTATAGAGCATCTGTTAAAGTTAGTGAGGATGACTGAGTCCATACCAAACTTCTTCTTCAGGAAGAAGAGGCGCTTACGGGCCGATTTGACCACCTTGTTCGTGTGAACAGACCAGGTGAGGTCGTTGCTGATGTTCACCCCGAGGAACTTGAAGCAGCTGACCTTCTCCACTTCAGATCCGTTGATGAGTAGGGGTGCATGCTCCTCCTCCTGCCGCCTCGTATAGTCCACAATCATCTCCTTGGTCTTGCTGATGTTGAGAGAGAGGTTATTGTCCTGACACCATGATGTCAGGGTGTCAACCTCCTCTCTGTAGGCTGACTCGTCACTGTCAGAGATAAGACCCACGATGATTGTGTCGTCAGCAAACTTAACAAGAAGGTTGTAGCTGTGCATTTCCGCACAGTCGTGAGTGAACAAGGAGAACAGGAGAGGGCTGAGCACACAGCCCTGGGGGGTGCCTGTGTTGGTGATCAGTACAGATGAGGTGCGGTCACCGATTCTCAACACCTGTGGCCTCCCCGTCAGGAAGTGGAAGATCCACTTGCAGCCCCTGAGGGCCCTACCTGAAATGCCGTCTGGGCCAGGTGCCTTGCGAGGGTTGATCTTCTTAAAGCACAGCCTCACCTCACATTTACATTTATTCATTTAGCAGACGCTTTTATCCAAAGTGACTTCCAAAAGAGAGCTTTACAAAGTGCATAGGTCACTGATAATAACAACAAGATAGCCCCCAAAGGATTGTGGGTAGCCTAAACAAGAAGCACACATTATATATTATATACAATTTAAACAACATGAGTCTCTTAAGTGCAAGTGTGCCTGTAGACAAAGCAGCAGCAGTAAAAATTAAAATACGATTAACTAAAATAGAATACTTTGCAGCAAATTCAACAGTTTAAACTAGAGAGGGTACAATTTCTGGGGAAATTGTAGGGTGTGCTTGCTTGTGTTGGTTGCAGGGGTCCATATTTAAATTACATTTTACAACTGATATTTCTGTATATTTTATATAAAAATGAATAGCCTACTTTTTTATAAAGATTACATATATTTAAAAGCATATTTCTTTCTGCTCATTTACAACTCAAACTACTAAGAGTGAAGAGTGGAATGAAATAGTTGTCTTCTCGTTTCCCTTGCAAGAGGGAATGGTGATCAGCAACCTCATAGTTGAATCAAAACGAATACATTTGGCAGACCGGTGTAAAAATTGACCTAATCTCTATGACTTAAACGTCATTGTAAGTTTTTCCCCTTCTCGTGATATTTTCAGGCATTAGCCTACACATGTCGCATTCATTCATTAATAAAAATAAAAAAAACGTTTGAAGCTTATTTTAACAACGACGTTACCAGCAGTAGCTATCTCAAATGGAATTGCGATTCAAGTAGTACTAGGCTAACTGAAAATATGCCCCCAAAACATAAATAAGCTTGACATTTATTTAGGGGAAAATAACTCATTCATAAACATGTCAGTGGTAGCGATCATTGTCAGTAACAAGGCAAAATGCGATATAGCCCTGCTGCGTAGAGAAGGTGCCCCGGTAAATTGTAGGCTACTACTACTACTATTAGACTGTCTTGGTAGCGATTGCGTTGGTTGAATTCGATTTAACGTTACTTCCGTTGTACGGTCTAGGCTGAAATGAATTATTTTCATGAACAGATTGACAAAGTGTAGGCTGTGGAAATGGAGTTCAGGTTAGTAGTCACTAGTCGTAGGCTTGAATAATAACCGAAGGCGTGAAGCTGGAGAGAGTGGATGCAATGGAAGATTTTCTACATAAGTAGATCTACTACTTCAAATTGAAAACAGAGAAGATATTTAGAGTAACGACAAGTTACTTTACATCTGTGTTCAATATCGTCAATTAAAAGTAAAAACTTTCCAGTTACGAAGCGTTTGCTCGTAGGATTAACTCCAGCTGCAGCAAACACTTAGCGTTAGCGTTACTGTACCCCAGCCCTGGTTTGGCTGTCATAGCTGACCGTCACGCCTCGATTTTTGCAGATTCTCTAATACTTACTAAAATAAAAACGATCTAGCTACATTATGTACACTTTAAGCTCAATGTACATACCTTGTTTGGACAATTTGGTCGATTGTGGAAAAAAAGTAGAACCGTTATTAGCCTAGTTATGGAGAGCCATCACGCTAGCTCGATTATGAGAAATGTAGTTAGAATCCACACCTCTATAGAGCTAAATCAGGGCCAAATGTTTTGTTAATTCGAAGAAAAAAAAAATCTTTAGTCGAAAAACTAAAGTTTGACATTGAAAATGTACGTTTTGGCCTAAAATTTGAAAAATAAAACCATGTATTCAAAGAAAAAATAAGTGTACCAATTTTTTTTCAGGTTGAATACAATTTCGATAACATTTTGGAATAATTTTGAATAAGTTATTAATTTTCATTTTTCACTTTCATATTTTCACATAGTTTCACATTTCATGTTTTCAGGTTAAAAACTTTTTTTTTACGGCTTCAATTTTTTTCTTTGAGTTTGAGTTTATTTTTAATTTTTTTTCAGTTTCAGAGTTTTGGCCCCGATTTTGCGCAGGGGGCGTGGCTTCAACTCAGAGGCGGGAATTGTGAGTGACAGCCTAACAAAGAGGCAGAAGACTCGGCAGTCGGCATAGCGTCCGCTCCGCCAACCCAGTCTCATACTTCTGCAAATCTATCATCTATGACACGGGTTTTCACATCTATTGTGCGTGCCATATACACGCGGTATATGCAAATCGGAGATCACAAATTACACGTGTGTGGTAAATATTGAGATGACAGTTGTCTCGAGTTATAAAGAGTTAAATCAGAAATCTTTTTTTTTTTTTTATCTCCACAGCCCACCCTTCCATAGCTGGCAAGAACCTGGCCTGTATCTATATTTTTTTCTTATTTAAATATAAATAAGAAAAAAAGATAGGCACACACACCAGGAAATATAAGATGTAGTCTTATACATCTGTACATCTTATATTTCCTGTGTGTGTGCCTATCTTTTTTTCCTATTTTATATTTACAATAATGCTGCTTGGTGTTGGTGGCAAATAATAATTACTGGTTGTTATTTAAAGGTGGTTGAGGTGAATATTACCCCACAAAAACGTGTAAAAAATACATTTAGAAACTTCGATATCGTGAATCTCCGTAAAATCCGAGTCTGAAGGATGACGTATAATGGATAAAGAGTTAATAAAGTTCTGCGTGTGATAGAGACGCATTTTCTGTTGATAGAAATTATGGGAGGAATTTGAGTATAAACTGCACGCAACACAGCGATTTTATGGCACGCACCATAGATGTGAAAACCCGTGTCATAGATGATAGATTTGCAGAAGTATGAGACTGGGTTGGCGGAGCGGACACCATGCCGACTGCCGAGTCTTCTGCCTCTTTGTTACGCTGTCACTCACAATTCCCGCCTCTGAGTTGAAGCCACGCCCCCTACGCAAAATCGGGGCCAAAAGTCTGAAACTGAAAAAAAAAAAAACTGAAACTGAAAAAAAAACTGAAACACAAAGAAAAAAATTGAAGCCGTAAAAAAAAAGTTTTGAATCTGATAACATGAAATGTGAAACTATGTGAAAATATGAAAGTGAAAAATGAAAATTAATAACTTATTCAAAATTATTCCAAAATGTTGTATTCAACCTGACAAAAAAATTGGTACGCTTATTTTTTCTTTGAATACATGAATTTATTTTTCAAGTTTTCGGCCGAAACGTACATTTTCAATGTCAAACATTAGTTTTTTGACTAAAGATTTTTTTCTTCGAATTAACAAAACATTTGGCCCTGATTAAGCTCCATACACCTCAAACAAGTTAACCTAGACGCAAAACTGTACGTCCAATCAAAAAAATAAGGATATTTTCCGAGACCCAAGACTCTGCCGAAACCATTGACATCCTTTATGTGTCTGTGCTTTCAGAAATACAACTCTTTTTGCAGTTTCCAAAACGTTACCCAATTCTGCTTTCATGTTGCGTGTCTGTTTGGTTGCCACGGTGATGGCGCAGCTGTGATCGCTAACAAGCTGGGCAGAGAGAATCACAAATTTCGCTGGAATCCACACCTCAACAAGTTAACCTAGATGTAAAACTATACGTCCAATCCAAAAATTGGACGAGACCTAAGACTCTCCCGAAACCAGACATGTCCTTTATATGTCTGTGCGGTCAGAAATACGACTTTACCGGCAGATTAAAAACATGTTTACTTTCGAAATTCTCTGACGAATTTTACCCACCTCTCTATTGAAGTTAGTGAGAGAATTTGAAAGGCTGCTCTCGCTTCAAGGCTCAAAGCTGAAAATCTGAAAATGTGAGCTCTTAAATAGTTACATTGGCTGAAAGAGGACAAGTTTTCCTACATTTTAAGGTATAACTTGTTTCTGTAAGTTAAACTATATGAACGTCAGAGGAATTAGTTTGACAATTTAGTTGAATATCAGAAAAAGAGCAGCCAGCAGAATGTGCCACTCTGTGGCAAAAAAAATCAAGGAGCTAAATTTTTTATTTGCACAAAAACCTTAATTATTTAAAACTTATAAAAGTGAGAAAATACCAGAAGTCAAGCCATCGTCTCCTGAAGGAGCTGAACGTTTTGATACAAAATTTCTAGGAATCGGTGAAAGTAGCAGGACTAGTTAAAGGCCAAAAAACGGCGGAAGAACTGAGAAGTTGAAAAACAATTGTCTCACAATAATATATATGTGAGATAACAATGGTTGTGCCCTTGCCGAAGTCAAAGCACACCCAATCAGTTGCCACTAACCAACAAGAGCAACAATTCTCTATGCAAGAGTCAATGTGATCCTTGAGGAAACTAGCATTGGGTTCAGCAAACCATTCCTAAGTACCCTTTGACTCCTGGAGCGAGTGCGTCTTGAGCCTTCTCTTGAAGGTGGAGAGACAGTCCGTGTCTCTGATGGAGGTGGGGAGTTGATTCCACCACTGGGGGGCCAGGCAGGAGAAGAGCTTGTGTTGGGACCGGGCGGTCTTGAGCGGTGGGACCACCAGGCGGTTGTCTGAAGAAGACCATAGGTGGCGGGTGGGGGTGTAAGGCTGTAAACCTCAGCTACAGTTAGTGTAGGCACACCACTGGCTTGGCCTTCAGGTAGCTCCACTGCAGGGGGGTCCCTGTCCCTCTCAAAGCGAGCGTAGGACATAACCAAAGCAAGTTAATTTATGAAGAAAAATTTATATGCGGGCCTAAACAACATTACAGTTCGATCTTGTGTTTAATTCACTGTGCAAATGTGTCCTTTGGATAGAAGTTATCCATATAGCGGTAGTACCGCCTGCAGCCACCAGAGGCTGGTACCCATAGGTACGGTCTCCGTGACGTCACTCAGCCGTGGCAGAGAACGAGAACACAAGCGCAGCAGCGGTGAGCGGCTGCGAAGGATGCCAACCCCGCCGCGGGGACAACCGCCAGGCGAGATTGTCCCCCTTTGCTGTTTCCACGCCGTGCCTACCTCCACAACACCCCAGAACTCATGAAGCCCCCGTTGATGAAGCCAAAACGGGCCAAAGAAAGGCGGAAAGAGGCCAAGGACAGAGAGGATGTTCTGGCGCGTCGGGTTTGCCTGGACGCGGCCGTGTGTGGTTGATCTCGGCTGGAACCAGAGTTTCTCATTCGGTCTTTGCGGCTCCGATGAGAACGTCTCGTTCTACGGGTACATCGTCGCCTATCCATTGCAGGACTACGGCGGGATCATGTCAGCTTTGGGCTCGGACTCGTGGTGGCGGAAAACGCTGTATATAACCGGGGGGGCTCTGCTCGCTGCTGCTGCCTATCTACTGCACGAGCTGCTAGCCATCAGGTAGGCTGATGTAAAACCGTAGAGGCGGCAAATAACAGTAAAATACACCGGTGTTTGCATGGTTTGGTATCAGCGTTGACATTAGTTTAGTTTAATGGTTTGTTGTGGTGGCTAACCATAATATAATCTAAGCAAATGCTCGCTGAAGTGTGTTTCATTAAAATGGTCAAATATGATATAATCTCCACGGGTTGGGCGGGGTGAGGGCAGCACAAGCGGAATCGTTTGAGAATCAGGACTTGTGAGGCTGTAATGCAATGGCCCGTGCCCGGTAAAGGAGATTCCATGTTCAGAAGCATTATGGGATTCTAACAATTTAATTACAATCCCCTATATATTTGAGAAATTCAAAAATACCATAGATTTAGGCTATTGTTTACAAAGGCTTACAATTAACAATTTCTCAAGGACATACGCTACTGTGACTTGTGGGCTGTATGGTAAGCATCCCCGGTGACTAGTTTTCTCGCGCTCTCGTTTGTAGTATGACCTTTAGGTTACAAATGGCTCACATGAGATAGACATATA
Organism: Hypomesus nipponensis; assembly: GCF_054491055.1. Taxonomy (NCBI): domain Eukaryota; kingdom Metazoa; phylum Chordata; class Actinopteri; order Osmeriformes; family Osmeridae; genus Hypomesus; species Hypomesus nipponensis. The sequence goes on along the minus strand of NC_140366.1, from coordinate 20,465,284 downwards.
GTATCGATTCGGTCGTAAACGAGTTCAAAATACACCAATTAATCAATTTAAAACCCGATATATTGTCCGTTGCAGAGTAAACTATAGTCTATAGCCTACTGTGTTTGGCCGCTGTTGTTTACTTAACACAATTTCAGGTTACCTGCTGCAGTGGCCCCGAGGCCTACCCGCCAAGGACGTTTAGATAAACTACGCCGTCTTAGATCGATGCTGAACTTAGGCTTAGGGTTAGATGATTCACTGTTTTCCATTAATAGGTACAATCCTATTTAGTCAAAATAGATTTTGTGTGGTTGTAGTAATGCAGACGTTGCTTGTTTTGTTTCGGTCTACAATCACAGGCTATATCACATTGTTTATATAGTCTACCCTGGATTTTTGTATTTATCTAAAAGGATAGTATTCATTTTGTCATTGAGATGAAAGATGCATTTGTGGAGAAGGTGAAGTGGATCGCTTCAGTAATTCAGAACCCACTCATGCGACCATCATGTTTCAGCACTTCTCAAAGTGAACAGCTCCATTCCTGATCTTATTTCCACGTGAGTGCATAGCCCTTTGGTGACCGTGCTTGTGACGTTTTAGTTGGTAATGTTATCTAGTGCAATGGCTATGTTAGGGTTAGGATGTGCTGTGTTTCTTAGCCATGTCCTAATTGCATTGACATTGCTCAGGGCTCAGGCCTGATGCAAAGCTCAGCGCTCGTTAGCTTCTCAGAGTTACATGGGAGTACTCAGTGTTAGCACACTTTATTTGATCATTTTATTTATGAAGAATATTGCTGTGTTAAGTTTTTGTGTGTACAAAGTAAAAGGAAACATGCATATCCTAAGATTCACTAAGGCCGCTCTCAATCTCGTCCGCTGCTCACTGATACCATAGGGTGAGTCTTCCTTTCCAAGTCCTGCTTCTAAAGATCTTAAGGGAATCAGGTGGTTATCAGAATTGATGTCATTAAAAAAATAACTAATGTCAAACCTTGGATTCATTGTTTTGATCCAGCACTGAGGAGAACAGTTTGGTGACAGTTTCATGCTACAATAACAACATCACTATAAACAGACAAAAAACACATCTGCTGATTGGTCATTCTCTATGCTTGTCTTACTCCTATTGTGTGATTGGTGGACAGGAAGGAGCAGGAGCTGGACTCTAAGGATGCCATCATCCTGCACCAGTTCTCCCGGCCCCAGACTGGCGCCCCCTCTCTCTCGCCCGCCTGTCTCAAGATGGAGACCTACCTGCGCATAGTCGACCTGCCCTACCAGGTGTGTTTGTGACAGACAGAGACCTTCCCTACCAGGTGTGTGTTTGACAGACAGACAGAGACCTGCCCTACCAGGTGTGTGTGTGTGACAGATAGAGACCTGCCCTACCAGGTGTGTGTGTGTGACAGATAGAGACCTGCCCTACCAGGTGTGTGTGTGACAGACAGACAGAGACCTGCCTACCAGGTGTGTGTGACAGATAGAGACCTGCCCTACCAGGTGTGTGTGTGACAGACAGACAGAGACCTGCCCTACCAGGTGTGTGTGTGACAGATAGAGACCTGCCCTACCAGGTGTGTGTGTGACAGACGGAGACCTGCCCTACCAGGTGTGTGTGTGTGTGTGACAGATAGAGACCTGCCCTACCAGGTGTGTATGTGTGATAAAGAGACAAAAAAGGAATATATATATATGGTGTCTATGTGTGAGAGAAAGAGAGAGGGGTAGAGGTCTATAGTGAGAGCCAAGCCTAACCTCTTCTTCCTCCCCCTCTCCTCCTTCTACCCCCCTCTTCTACCTCTGCCCCCTTCTCTCCCTCTCCTCCTTCTACCTCTCCCTGATTCTACATTTCCCCCACCTCCTCCTCCTCCCTCTTAGAACTACTTTGATGGGAAGCTGTCCCCACAGGGTAAAATGCCCTGGATAGAGTACAACAGGCAGCAGGTTTGTGGGACAGAGTTCATCATCGACTTCCTGGAGGCCAAGCTGGGCGTGAGCCTTAACAGCAGGCTGAGCCCCCAGGAGAGGGCGCTGTCGCGTGCCATTATCAAGATGGTTGAGGAGCACTTTTACTGGTAGGAGAGCATGAACCACAGAACACCTGGCTAACACACCTGTAGAAACACTAGTGTTCAGCACTAACGTGTGTGTATGTGTGTGGGGGGGGCGTGTGTGGGTGTGTATGGTGTGTGTGTATGGTGTGTTTGTGGGTGTGTATGGTGTGCATACGAGTGTGCATGGTGTTTGTGTGTATGGTGTGCATACATTTACATTTAGTCATTTAGCAGACGCTCTTATCCAGAGCAACTTACATTAAGTACAGGGACATTCCCCCCGAGACAAGTAGGGTGAAGTGCTTTTCCCAAGGACACAACGTTATTTTTGCGCAGCCAGGAATCGAACTGGCAACCTTCATTGGAGCCCAATTCCCTAACCGCTCAGCCACCTGACTCCCCATACGTGTGTGTGTGAGCAGGACCATGGCTTACTGCCAGTGGGTGGACCGTCTGGAAGACACCCAGAGGCTGCTGGCGCTGAGCGGCCCACTGAGCGACTCCCTCCGCTGGATTTTTGCTCACCTGACCAGCGGCATCGTCAGGAGAGAGATGTACGGACACGGGATTGGTCGCTTCTCCAAGGAGGAAGTGTACGCTCTGATGGAAAAGGACATGCGTACGCTGGCGACCCTGCTAGGTATGACACAGGAAAAACTCTCGCCCCGCTAGGTGTGACACAGGAAACACTCTCGCCCCGCTAGGTGTGACACAGGAAACACTCTCGCCCCACTAGGTGTGACACAGGAAACACTCGCTTTGCTAGGTGTGACACAGGAAACACTCTCTCCGTGCTAGGTGTGATACAGGAAACACTCACCCTGCTAGGTTTGACACAGGAAAAACTCTCGCCCCGCTAGGTGTGACACAGGAAACACTCTCGCCCCACTAGGTGTGACACAGGAAACACTCGCTTTGCTAGGTGTGACACAGGAAACACTCTCTCCTTGCTAGGTGTGATACAGGAAACACTCACCCTGCTAGGTTTGACACAGGAAAAACTCTCGCCCCGCTAGGTGTGACACAGGAAACACTCTCGCCCTGCTAGGTATGATACAGGAGACACTCTCGCCCCGCTAGGTGTGACACAGGAAACACTCTCGCCCCGCTAGGTGTGACACAGGAAACACTCTCGCCCCGCTAGGTGTGACACAGGAAACACTCTACAAGTCTACAGAGTGTTAACACAAGTATGCATACCAATAATACAAATATTTGTGGGAATGAAGCAGTGACAGTACCAGTGGTTCTCTATGCAGGTGATAAGAGGTACCTGATGGGCTCCCAGCTGACCACGGTCGATGCTGCAGTGTTCAGCCATCTGGCCCCTGCTATGTGGACGCTGCCCGGCTCACGACCAGAGCAGCTCATCAAAGGTGAGGTCATCAGCATGCAACACAGAGGGACGTGTGACGTCATCAGTACATGACATGAGGACATGTCTATAAAGCATGACTAAACTTATCAATCTTAGTCTTGATTGGAAAAAAGATTATCTTTGCAAAAGTGTTATTTATGATTATTTTGTGGTAAATACTAGCTTTTTTCTCTTTGTGGTGAGAACACACTCAGAACTTCTGAAAACACATTCAGAACACACTCACAGACGCATGGCTGTATGGGTCTGTTTGTAACTGAGTAACCTCTGCTCCAAGGTGAGCTGATCAACCTGGCCATGTACTGTGAAAGGATTCGCCGGCGCTTCTGGCCTGAGTGGTTTGTGGACCTGGAGGACTTCTGCTACGGCGACAGCAGCGAGGACAGCGGGCAGCCAGACCTGGGACTCTACTCTCACACAGACACCTTCCAGGAGACCCCACACACACACACTCCGGCTGAGCCCCTCTCTCCGGACAGCGACCGGACGGGCCAGTCGCTCTACGACTCTGACATGGACACGGAGTGTTCTGATATAGAACAGTTCAAGTGTTGATGTTGCTCGCCAACACACACATCTTTCTCTGCAGATGCCCCTGGGGAGGACAGCGCCCCCTACCCTTGTGGAGGACTGGGGAGTTTCAGCACCAGGAACTCTTCGCTGCCTGTGTGACTCGAGACGTTGACTGGAGATTTTGCATAATAAAGTAGAGGAAGTGAGAGATAGCTCAAGAGAAGGAGGGGTAGAGTGAGAGGAGGGATTAAGGAGAGATGGAAGGATGTAGAGATGATTGAGAGATAGTGAAAACACGGGTGGAGATGGAGAGAGATCCTAGGAAAAGAGAGGAGGAAAGTGAGGAGAGAATGATAGATATAAATACCAGGATTCTATGACTCCATAGCCGAGAAACTCCTCCCCTGGCCATCCCTGCTTCCTGCCGTCATTGCGGCAACCATGTATGTGTAGTACCTGTGTCCCCCAATTCAGCCACTCACCCCAAGTGTGTGTGTGTGTGTTTCTTGGGGAATTGTATAATAAACGAACAGAAGAACAGTTCAACATAAATACATCAGATCTTGAATCTAAAACAGAATATTTGATTTAATATGATGACTATAAATAGTATAGCTAGCTTGCAGATAAATAATAAATATATAAATATAATGTATGTAATGTATATGATTTCCAATGTCATATATTGTAAATAAGCGGTTGTCCTGTAGGATTCCTCCGTGCTCATTTTACCTTGTGGGTGGTCTGGAGCTGCCCTTTGACGCCTGCAGTCTCCATGGCAACCTTAATCCCTAAATGCACTGGTGTGTCCCTGCTTGCTGCAGCATGCATGGAGGCCCACCCTCATGGTGTATTAGTGCTGGTACAGGACCACATTCCAACATGTCATCCCATGAGACAGTTTTCAACTGACCATTTACATTTTGAATTGCAGAGACCTCCAGAACCCTTTGAAGGTGTCATCAATATTTATCCATGGTGGCATGTGTGCTGAGATGGGTCTGGTAGGGTTAGCTATTGATTGGGATAGCTATCGATAGGGTTAGGGTTAGCCATCAATAGGGTTAAGGTAAGGTTAGCCATCAATAGGTATCAGATTGGTGTTGTATAACTTTTGGCACAAAGAGTGTTCTGTAGACATAAATATAGGAACCCAGATATAGATCTGATAGACTGTATGTCTGTGCAATCAGCCATCATGTGCAGATGGAACAATCACTCGGATATAGATTAGAGGTGGAGGTACAGGGCTACTTTACGTGCCAGTGAAACTTTCCCTCGGTTATCTGTTATCCACGTTTCTAAGCAGGGCTGTCTTTAGGTGTGTTTGGCTTCCCTCACCAGGCCACAGCTAGCATTTACAGATGAGATAGATCGGAGGCAACACTCTGGCCTTTGGCAGAACTTCTCTGTTCTCGATACAGATGCCTGGTGCATCCTGCTAGAAAACTGCTCTTAGATCACCTTGGAGGGTTTAAATAGTTCCTTGACTTGATGGGGTGGCTCTTCCATGGGACCTTGTGGTCACAGTTTCACTGCTTCATTCTATACTTCTTCAGTTTCACTGCTTCATTCTATTCTTATTCAGTTTCACTGCTTCATTCTATACTTCTTCAGTTTCACTGCTTCATTCTATTCTTATTCAGTTTCACTGCTTCATGGTAAGCGTGCAAATAGAAAGCAACTGTTACTTGTGTGTGTGTTTACTTATAGTTTGCCATTCAGCAGACGTATGTTTGGCCGTGTGCAGAGATGGAAAAAGTTCTCACATCCTTCACTCAAGTACAGATACTCATGTTTAAAAAGACATAAAAAAGCATGGGCTCTGATATATACTCAAGTAAAAATGTGCCATTACTACTACTACTTGTTTTAGTGTCATGCTGGTAACTGGACCTCACATCATATTAATACATTAATACAAAAATACACTATACACATACAGCGCATTTGCCAGTAATTATTTTTTGATGCCAACAATTTCAAACATCTCCCTCATATGGCCATGGGTGATCAGGAATGTCTTGTTTTTTCAACCTTTAAAACGTTCAAGTTTTTTGTAACTTATTTTCAAAAACACACACATTGAAAGGAGAGGAGAGGGAAGAGGGGAACAGAGAAACCTAAAGCAGAGTAGATTAAAGCAGAGTACAGTAGAGTACAATATTGTATATACAGTCCTCATAAAGTACTCATCAATGATGCAAACTTTGTTTTCTAAACAAACAAAACAAAATATTGTTGCCTTCTGCCCTGCTTCATGGTACCTTTGTAGACTAGCTTATGTTTGTTGTGTGTGATAGCCAAGAAATGAAAAAAGGCGCAATGACAAGAAATAATATTGATCATGCCACCAAATATAGATTATAACTAGTAACAGGCCTGGCTTGGAAATGTAAGAAGTATAAAGTACAGATATTTGTGAGTAAGTTCATATTTTAAATAAATTGTGAAGTAAAGTACTAATACCAAAAAATATTAAGTACAGAAGTATTTGTACTTCGTTACATCCCATCTTTGGCCTTGTTTGTTCCTGTGTGTCTGTGTACATCATTGTGTAAGTCTGTATGTGTTTAAGCGTGTGCATATGTGTGTGTGTGTGTGTGTGTGTGTTTGAGGGATGTATAGTCCTTCCCAGGGGATGGTTAGGGTTAGGGTTAGGGTTAGGCTGCATGGATGGGTTAGGGTTAGGGTTAGGCTGCATGGATGGGTTAGGGTTAGGGTTAGGGTTAGGGTTAGGCTGCATGGATGGGTTAGGGTTAGGGTTAGGCTGCATGGATGGGTTAGGGTTAGGGTTAGGCTGCATGGATGGGTTAGGGTTAGGGTTAGGCTGCATGGATGGGTTAGGGTTAGGCTGCATGGATGAGTCATCCAAGCTCTTCAGATGCAGACCCTGATGGTTAGGGTTAGGGTTAGGGTTAGGGTTAGGCTGCATGGATGGGTTAGGGTTAGGCTGCATGGATAAGTCATCCAAGCTCTTCAGATGCAGACCCTGATGGAGTGTGAAATACTGAAACACACACTCAGGTGGAATATCCAGGTCTATTCAAAATCTGCCATTGACAAGGGGCATCTTTATGTTGGAGCTGATCTGGAAGAGCTGGTTCTAGTGGTGTAATAGCAGGTTATGATGGCAGCAGGACCAGTACCCAGAGCAGACTGGTAGCAGCTGGACGGTGAGACTGGGTTGTTGTTAATAAGGGTGGGCTGCTTTGTGTCTGGAACATCCTGCCTGCATGTTGCCTTCATCAGCCCTGGAGGAGAACCAGCCCTAGACACATTGGATATTGCTAATGACAGTGCCAGAATAGGATCCATCTCCTCATTATGTTGTATACTGTTATTGATCTTTATTCTTGTTTATGTTTTTCTTACATATATCTTATGTAAGGATGTTATTCTAATGATGTGCATTTATTCTGTTAGTTCACTGTAAGGGAGTTTAATGTGGCGTTGTTTTGCACCTTAATGATTTTGTTTACGTATTTATTTGCTGTGTGTGTGTGTGTGTGTGTGTGTGTGTGTGTGTGTGTGTAACATCTACAGTTCCGTTATGTACCTGGCCCTAATCCTAAACCTAACCCTCAGAGTATAAACCATATCTTTGACTTGTGGACTTCAACCTGTTCATGATGTAACATCGGGTAAACACTGAACTCACATTACTACAATACATGTTTAGACTGAAATCATGTCTGTCAATCAAAACTGAAATCATGACATAATATTTTACAGTTCTCTTTGTGGTAAAGCAAACTGTTTCATTTAAAAATACTGTAGTAAAGTTATGTTTAAAAACCAAAGCTTCCATTTCTGTGCAAGTAGAACCATTGTATTCAAGAATGAGTTCTGAGCGTTCTGTATTCGGTGTTCTAGACAGATGGTGGTTCCACTCTGCATGGCAGGGCAGCATGGCAGATTTATGGGCCACATCTCTTTATTATGAACATCCAGCAACACTTTCCACTGCTGAATGTAGCCCAGCCCAGGCGCTCAGCTCACCGGTTATAAACTGTGGAGAAAAACTATTGTACCTTCACCCAGGTCCAGAACACAGAGCAGATCAGGGGTCAGATTTCAGCCCCACTATGTCCCCTCCTTGTGAAGATCTGTACTAGAACCCATATTGCATTGTCTGTCTGTTGGGCTCAATCCCTTCCTGTTGCACCAGGATCTGTACATAGGTCAGCCAGAAGGAAGAAAAAACAAGGGCATTGAAAAAATGTGCCCAGGAGCTAAAATACAAAACTGTTATATAAATTAACCTTCCTATGAATGTAACTAGAAATGAGAGGCTGATGAAGAATCACTCATGATATTTTATATAGCTGATATTGCTGTATTAAATATTCCTGTATTAAATATAGCTGTGGTCATTTTACTGGGTGGTACTCGTCTTTTATGTTTGACCTGTTGAATGCGCTTGTCCTACCTAACCCTCACCCTCACTAACCCTCACCCTCACTACTCCTCATCCTCCCCTAACCCTCACTAACCCTCACCCTCCCAAGCCCTAACCCTCACTAACCCTCCCTAACCGTCACCCTCCCTAACCCTCACCATCCCTAATCATCTCTCTTCTTCAATCTGACTGCTGTTGTCTCAGAAACATTTGAGCCACAATACTCAAGTAACGGGTTAGGACTCTAGCCTCTAGACTCTAAAATGGGGGAGGCCCCTGTGACTTGATGTTCTCTGAAGGGAGGCTCACTGTCTTACACTTTGAAAACCCCTGGTCAAGAGTATTATATATTATAATAATCAATATACAAGTATTATAACCCTTTAGACGTTTTATAAGATACTCTACTATTATAATCGCACTATAATGTGTTACAATATAATACACTCAACTGTTATACCACAGTATAATGTATTTTAATATGAGATTGTACTATAACTATTATATTATGAGAACTCTACTGTTATAACCACAATATACAATGTTATATTATATAAGACTACTATAATAACCACACTATAATGTGTTATATTGTTATTATATGATAATAAGTGTGTGAAGGACTATGACTGTGTGTGTGTGTGATTATATGAATAATGCAAGGCCTGTAGCAGAGTGAGGGCAGAGCTTGTAGCAGAGTGAGGGCTGAGCCTGTAGAAGAGTGAGGGCAGAGCCTGTAGCAGAGTGAGGGCAGAGCCTGTAGGAGAGTGAGGGCAGAGAATGTAGGAGAGTGAGGGCAGAGCCTGTAGGAGAGTGAGGGCAGAGCCTGTAGGAGAGTGAGGGCAGAGCCTTTGGCAGAGTGAGGGCAGAGCCTGTAGGAGAGCAAGGGCTGAGACTGTAGGAGAGTGAGGGCAGAGCCTGTAGCAGAGTGAGGGCAGAGCCTGTAGCAGAGTGAGGGCAGAGCCTGTAGCAGAGTGAGGGCAGAGCCTGTAGCAGAGTGAGGGCAGAGCCTGTAGGAGGGTGAGGGCAGAGCCTGTAGGAGGATAAGGGCAGAGCCTGTAGGAGGGTGAGGGCAGAGCTTGTAGAAGAGTGAGAGCAGAGCCTGTAGCAGAGTGAGGGCAGAGCCTTTAGCAGAGTGAGGGCTGAGACTGTAGGAGAGTGAGGGCAGAGCCTGTAGCAGAGTGAGGGCTGAGACTGTAGCAGAGTGAGGGCAGAGCCTGTAGGATAATGAGGGCAGAGCTTGTAGCAGAGTGAGGGCTGAGACTTTAGGAGAGTGAGGGCAGAGCCTGTAGCAGAGTGAGGGCAGAGCCTGTAGGAGAGTGAGGGCAGATCCTGTAGGAGAGTGAGGGCAGAGCCTGTAGGAGAGTGAGGGTAGATCCTGTAGGAGAGTGAGGGCAGAGCCCGTAGGAGAGTGAGGGCTGAGACTGTAGCAGAGTGAGGGCAGAGCCTGTAGAAATATACAACCTGATGTTTTTGCTCCTTCATGTCTTCCACTCCCAAGGTAGATGACCGCTGAAGCCCATTACAGCAAGAGTGATGAGACGTAGCAGACTGTCTGCGGAAGAGTCTGGTTAGAGCAGAGACACACTTGGGCTGCGTTTCCCAAAAGTGTTGTAAGCCTAAATTGATCGTAGAATCCATCTTACAATGAATTTTAGTTTTACGGGCCATTCCCAAAGACATCGTAGATAAGGGGACTCTTGAAAATTCTCAGCTCTTGAAAGTGCATAGATTAGCCTACTCCTTACGAGCATGTTCGGAACGAGCGTAAGAAATAACAAAGTTTTTTTGCTCGATCGTTGCTACGATCCATCGTTATCGGGAAGCACACCCCTGGTCTCTGGTAGAGAGTCTGGTTAGAGCAGAGACACACCTGGTCCTCCTCGACTTCAGGAGCTGCAAGTGTATGGTTGTCCAGCAGGTGGCAGTACAGGACTGTCGGCTCTCAGGCAGCCAGCAGACAGATCCTTATGACAGATGGATGATACAGTAGGACAAGGGCCTGGGTCTGGTCGCAACAATGCAGAAAATAATCAACCCAAATGATGCAAGATCAAAATATAAATATATATATATGTCTGTATACAATTAACATAACTTCCAAGAATTTCTATGACATTGTTAGAATATTTAGACATTGTGCTAACATTTATACATTTATTATACATATACATTTATGCTAAATAATTCATCTACTACATATCATCTGCTAAATGTATAACTGTAAATGTAATTATCATTGGACTAAGCACTGAACATTTTGTTGTTCAGTCTATTAGCAATTCCTGCTTAATTTAATTATGTTCTGGGGAACACAAACAGGTGGAATTTCAGAGCTGTAGGCCTAATGTTGAGAGAGGATTTCAGATTTAAAAACAATATGCAAACTGAGCGAGTTAAACACCTTAAGCGTGACAGCTGCATACCATTACGAAAGTTGGTCTACAAATCCTGTTCGTTTTTGACATTTTATTTTTAAAGTGAATTTAGAAACCATACAGACTTTTGCTTTCCTATTTCACCGAATTCAACAAGTATTCAATTGTACTTGAAATAGTTGGATCTGCCTTTTCAGTATAATTTATAATGAATTGTGAACAAAGAAATTACGTTCAAATAGCCATATAAACAATGTTCATCTTTGCAAAAATATTATTGGCAGGGAGATTGTGTAAAGACACAGTGTATTTCCCAAGACAATATTGTTGCAAATCAGTGGTAATACACACTTATCGGAAACCGCTCAAGGACATTTTTTTCAACCGAGACAGATTGATAAAATCCATAATTATAATGCAGGCTCGCGCGCCCAAGCCTATTGCCACACAGCATAGCGCGTGATAGTCACGACCCATTCGTCAAGCCAGCTCAATAAATAATGTGAGAAGAATACAAAAGTATTATATAGCAAAACAAATAGTTTTAATGACAAAAAGCATATATAAATTGTGCAATTGTTTTCTTTTCCCTAATCAGAGTCACAGTTGAGGTCAATACAGATTAGGCTATTTTGTAAAATCCTATTTCAGTTTGGGATTAAGAGCATTGTTCCGGGACATGCAAAATTTCACTTCAAATTATGAAATACTAAAATACCAGGAGGGCTACAAAGATAGCCTAATGTATTTTTCGTGTTTCATTGAAAATCACTCTTCAGACTAATTTGTATGTGCATATGTACCCAGAGATTTAAACCGCAATCAGAGTATCTAATCTTCAAATTTGCAAACGATGAGGGATGTGAATTTCTGAACGACTATAAATTATGGATTTTGAAAGAAAATAAGATCATATCTGTAGGCTACTAGATACGCCTAGACTACGTGTTAAGAAATTATGATCTCAGACTAATTGTGATCACCTGTAATTCGTGAGCCTGCCTGTTCAAATGTTTATCTTTTCCTTCCATGTTCAATCTTAAAATCCTTCATTTGGATGTAAGTTATTAATTCTTAATTATCAAGTCTTTTTCAATTCACTTCGAAATGCATCCTACAGAGTCCCATGATTCCAACTGCTACCAACGGGATCTTGCAGAGGTCCATTCAGGCCTACGATGGAACCTTGATCCGTTGTGTTTGACTGGCACTAGTGTTCGAACACGTTTGTGCTTTGGCACAGACTGACAGAAGGCATTCAACAAAACAAAACAAACAACAAACATACAAAGCGATACAAAAACTAATGAAGTTACATCCCACGAATATTGTTCTCAGTGAATGAATTCGTCATTAGATTCATTTGTGTCAGAGCTGGTAGCGTTATATTCCGTTATTTTCTTTTTAGGAAATGAAGGCAGAGAGGCCAAGGCTTGGCGTAACCTAGTCTACCGTCCTGCTCTTTCAGATCACAGCATTTATAAATATACAAATACAAACAAACTGTAAACAGGTGCGTGGATATTCTGTCAAATGTACACATGGGCACTAAATGAACCTTTAAAAATTATAGTTTTAGAAGCTTCACCCCAAAGCTACTTTAATTTGATTCTTCTTCTTATTCTTTTGTTATTATCATTAATAGGCGTAGCCTAATCCTAATTTTTTAAAATTCTTATCATAGGCCTGATATTATTATTGCTAGGCTACTAACAATTGTATGGCCTATGTTTCCTCTGAACGGGAAACATTCTAATATTTGTAGATTCATGATCTTTTGTTACATGATTTATTAGGCTACTTGGATGCACTCGCACAGCAGTGCAACCATATTCTAATTTGAATGTTTAACACTAGTGAAGAGTGACAGCTATATTGAGCGCCTAAAGTTCAGTAAATGAATGTCAAATGTTGTATGACAATTCATCTGCAAGTAGGCTAGGCTATATATTTCTATAGGCCTATAGGCCTAATATCCTTTCACATTTAAATGGTGACAATACAGCTGAACGATGTTACAGACTTGATAATAATAACATCACTAATGATGATAATAATAATATATGCTGGTGGTTGAAATGTCTTTTAGTCGGTAACAGGTGCAGCGGTTGTGGCGTATCCAGCTTCTGGTGTCAGACCCCTGTTGCTTTTGTTATGACTGAAAGATGGCGTTTATTTACCCAACGACGACTGCGACTTTTCATGCCTGCTTTTTTCCCTCGGGTATAGCTCGTGCACACACTAGCCTATACTGTCTTTTATTTATAACACATTCTGACTTCACCTCATGTCAACGATGTCCAGCCACGGTAGAATAGCCTACTGTGCTTTAGAGGGCGTTAAAAAAACCCATGCAGCCGCGGCCTCGGGTGCTGACTGCTCGCGTTCCAACTATTTCCACTGTGTTTGTAGGTTCTACATTAGCACTGGCTAACGTCCAATGCTAACTGGTCCGGCACAGAGAGACAAATGGGGGACATTCAACGCTCTTTAGGGGTCCATGTGTTTAGGATAATGGGTTCGGGTCATTGCACCGGAGTCTGGCCGCCGTGATGCGGGGGAGTGTCCCCATACATGTCCTCTCCTCCCTGTAACTGTCCTCCGGCTGGCGTCATTCGCTTCTCCTTCTGTCGCCTGTTACAGAACCAAACCCTCACAACCTCCTTCTCCAGCTGCAGGCTGTCCGCTATGGAGGTGATCTCCGCCGCGCCCGGTTTGGGGCATTTGAGGAAATGGCTTTCCAGAGCCCCCTTCACGCCCACCTCAATGGAGGTCCGCTTTTTCCTCTTTCTCCCCTGCGCCGCGATCTTATCCAGGCTTGTGGGACTCCCCGACGTGGAGTCTGCTTCCTCGAGCCACTTGTTCAGTAAGGGCTTGAGTTTGCACATGTTTTTGAAGCTTAGTTGCAGTGCCTCAAATCGACAGATTGTGGTCTGGGAAAACACGTTTCCATACAGAGTCCCGAGAGCCAACCCCACATCCGCCTGCGTGAAGCCCAGCTTGATGCGCCGCTGCTTAAACTGCTTGGCGAACTGCTCCAGGTCGTCTGAGGTCGGCGTGTCCTCGTCCGAATGGTCCGCGTGTCCCCCGTGCTGGTGGTGCGCGAGGGACTGCTGGTGGCCTCCGCCGTGCTCGCTCAGGTGCGGACTGTGGCTGTGGTGCTCCTCGTCCCGCAGGCCGTGATGATGCATCCCCTGCTCGCCCCCGACCAGACCGAACCCCGACTGGGAATACACCAGGCTCTGTCCGTCAGACGTCGCCATACCGGGAATATGCGTGGTGGCCGTGCTCGTTCGCCATGCCCTGGCGTCGTGGTGTGTCTGGTGCGCGAGGTGAGAGTGTCGCTGTTGTTGCTGCAGAGTAGCGGAATTCTGCAGCTCTTCGCGGTCACTGTTCTGCAGCACGGGCTTCACGTCCTGCTCTCCGAGGGGACTCGACGGCCAGGGCACCCCCTCACCGTGAGACAGAGCAGTTATCCACTGGTGCGCGTGGCTGAGCGGATGACCGCCGCCCGATAACGTGTAGTCGTTCTGGAGCAGGGTGTGCGCGTCCCTGTACACTGCCGCTTGCTGCATGCTCCCGGACTCCGAGTGCGGCGGAGGCGCGCTGCTGGGGCTAGAGAGGACGCTATAGTGGTTGGATGCTGCGGTCGCCATAACTCTTGGAACCGGAGTGATGGCTCCAGTTAAAAACGAGCAGCCTTTGACAGTAACTCTCCTCCGCCACGGGGCAACTAGGCGTCTCTCTCTATCTCCCGGGCGCTGGGCCAAGGGGACGCAGAGGCGCGCACCTGAGGTCCGCCTCGCTCCGCTCTTTATTGGCCAAGAACGGTTGACAGATGTGGTTACCCCTGACAGCACCCCGCTCATTGGTCACGGGAGATTCTATAGAACCCCCTATCACTCTCCCCAACAATACAGTCCCGCAGCACACTACAGAGCAGGGAGGAACGTGAGGCTGGACAAGGATCTGTGGACAGACATTTGCCTCTGTGCAGAAATAGGGGTCCCAGAAATACAGTCTTGCCAAAGTTTTATACATATGGTTCGAAGCAGTGGTTAATTACCGACAGGGAACCTGTTTTTAGAGGACGGTTGATGCGTAAAATGAATACCATGGCATAAGTCTGTCAATTGGGCATAAAACCACATCCATAATCTGACAAAACTGTCATCACTGGAAAAAAGAACGTTCAGTTGGCACTATCCAGGGTGTTAATGAATGAAAGCACCATAACTTTAGCTATATTGCGCTATTTCTCGGTGGGCATTGGCTTGATCTCGGGCAGATATATGGTGTCATGGACCCTCCAGCTGCCTCTCTCCCATCATGACGCTGTCCAAAGAGAGGAGCTGCATTTTCCCGGCCTCGTGCCCCGTTGCCATAGCGAGCGCAGTGAATGGAACAACAACGCCCACGTCACAGCTGCATTCGCCTCTCCTTTTCGATCTTTCCCAAAGAACCTATTCGTGCAGCTCGCTCGGCCGACGGGACAAATAAAGGGAGGCGAGCGGAGAGGGCACCTCGGGGCTAAAGGAGAAAACGGAGAAAGAATAGTCTTTCTTGCCGACTCGTGCACCCACGGTGCCCAGTGCAACTTGCATGTTGGGTAAACTTTGGGATACTGGCACGCGGAGGTTTTGTGGTGGGAATCTATTTTCAAAGTAATCTCATATTCTTATATCCCACAACCCCACGAGAGAAGGCTAAATACATTTAATTAAAAATGTGATTATCATTTAAATAAAAAATATGGCAAAACAATATTCATAGAAAGATGGATTTTTTTTCGAAATACATGAAAACGCTGTTTCTCTGAAGTAAAAGCAGAGTGCCTATTACTAAAGGTCTTCAGTTAAACACATTTACACATTTTTAAATGTTCTGCAAGACCCCTGTGATAACTAACCGTAATCTTGGCTATTAAGCCAGTGTGATAAGAAAGCTCACTGGTTAATCATAAGTGTCCTATAAGATGAACATGTGACCCAGAGGAGAAGATCATGTTAACATGAGAACTTCCATCAGCCACTAATCACAGCTCACTGAAACTGAGAAATGCACATTAAATAACATTGATTGATCAATCCAAAATACATTAAGTAAGTAATATATATATATAACTTAGTATATTTAGCTCAATATGTTTTCACAATAATAAATAAATCAAAGAGCAGAGAATTAGATCAAGTAGGATCGCAGGCATAAATTGACCCGTTTACTGAATCATGCGGATTGAAAGAACATTTGCGATGATTAGGGTCGCCAACATGTCGCCAGGGGCTCTGACTAGTCGTGTGTGGAGAGAGGCAAAACATATTACCCTAATGGACTAATATGCAAACTACAGGCTGGACAATTACCAGGCTTAATAACCCATCCACCATGCAAGTCCTGTCCTCACTACATGAAAGGGTTGCTGCTAATTCAGTCAGAAGACTAGTCTGCCATCAACATAGGTCACTGTTACACCCCAAGCCCGGTGTCTTTGGCTCTGACTTCAGAGGATTGAGAGTTAATGGTGGAGAATCTGAGCATTAGATTAACAGTAATTATATGTCGCGTGAACTGTAAAGATTCACTTTCAAACCAGGAAGCAGCCAGCCCTCCCGACCAGGAGTGTGTGTGTTTAAATGCATGTTCATGTGTGTGTGTGTGCGGCCATGCACATGTTGTGTGTGGAAGTTTTTTTCCGGTTGTCCTCCGACAGGGTGACCAGCACACAGCCCTCCCCTGTGGGAACCGTCCTGCAGGATGAGTGGGGCTGGGGGCTCCTTTATGCTGCCGGACACAGGGAGATAATGGCCTTCCCTCCACAGCTGGCCCACACAATCAAAGAGAGAGGGGCTTGGAGGATTCCAGCTTTAACCAGGCCATTGTGTGGACTAATTACATCTGAATGCAGGACCCCAAGAACTCACCTCCCCCCAAACTCAACCTGAAGAGAATACCCCAAACAACTTTTTAGAGAAGGAGACCAACACTGTCTCTCACACACGCACACACACACAAACACACAGACACACACACACACACACACACACACACACACACACACACACACACACACACACACACACACACTCACTCACTCACTCACTCACTCACAGACAGACACACAGACACACAGACACACTGACAAACACACACACTCACACACACACACCAGTGGGAATCTCTTCAAAGCACCTCGTCTCACTCACACGTGGCTCTCAGCATTAGATCAGATCTCAGGGAGCAGCACTAGAGAGAAGAGAGGAGGAGAGACTAGTAGCAGAAAAGGAGAAGAGGGGGGGAAGACGGGAGGGGAGAGGAGGAGAGGAAGAAAGAAGAGAGGAGCAGAGAAGAGAGGAGGGCTACAGGTGATCAGAGGTGGGTACCCCAACCAATGTAACCCCCCTCCCTCTTCTATCAGGGGTTCCCATTTGGAGGCGCCAGCAGTACAACGTAAATCTGGTGTTGTGTAAAACCATGACGGGTTATCAAATGCGATCTCTTTTGTTCTCATGTCATCTGCTCTGGATATTGTTATGGACAAAAGAGAGAGAGGTTCAGTCCATGGTAAACAGACTGGATCCCAGCTGTATAGTTCTTCATGTGTTCATGTGAGTCTTCCTCTTTCTCCTTCCTCTCAAGTGTTTCTTCCCTGAACCTTGTATGTGTATATCTGTGTGTGTGTGAGCATGAGTATGTGTGAGTGTGTGAGAGAGTGTGCATATGTGTGTATGTGAGGGTTTTGCGTATGTGTGTATGTATGTGTGTGAGTGTGTGAGTGTGAGTCAGGGTTAGGAGGTCTCGCTTGGCGCTCAGTTTAGCATTGATTTATTCTCTTTCTCCAATTTATTTCCCTCCGCCTGATCTGCCTCTGGGAGGACGACTGGAGGAGAAACGCCAACCCCAGTATCCATCCCCCCCTCTCTCCCTCTCTCCCCCCACTCTCTCTCCTTGTTAGCCCCTCTTTCTCCCTTTCCCCTCCCTCTCTCCATATCTCCTCTCTCTCTCTCTCTCTCTCTCTCTCTCTCTCTCTCTCTCTCTCTCTCTCTCTCTCTCTCTCTCTCTCTCTCTCTCTCTCTCTCCCTCTTAGCCACTCTCTCCCTCTCTCCCTGCCTCTCTCCCCCCTCTCTTACCCCCCCTCTCCCCCCTCTCCCCCCGCCTCTCTCTCTCTCTATCTCTCTAAATACACAGACATAAAATTACAGAAACACACACTCACTCCTCGAACCAGTTTTCTGTCAATCAAACAAACATCCTGTACATTTTCACAGGCATGGTGCAGCATACACACCTACATACTGAAGCTTACACCTATATACACACCTGCAGTATACACAAAAGCAACACTGTTAGACCAGGAGACTAGTGACACCAGGAGACTAGTGACACACCAGTAGACTCTAGTGACACCAGGAGACTAGTGACACCAGGAGACTCTAGTGACACCAGGAGACTAGTGACACACCAGGAGACTAGTCACACCAGGAGACTAGTGACACACCAGGACACTAGTGACACCAGGAGACTCTAGTGACACCAGGAGACTCTAGTGACACCAGGAGACTAGTGACACCAGGAGACTAGTGACACACCAGGGGAGTAGTGACACACCAGGAGACTCTAGTGACACCAGGAGACTAGTGACACACCAGGGACTAGTGACACCAGGAGACTAGTGACACCAGGAGACTCAAGTGACACCAGGAAACTAGTGACAAACCAGGAGAACTCACCTCCACATGTCAGCATGTCTTTACCTTGTCTTCATGTCCAGAACCCCCCTGGAGGGAGACTATCCTGCTGTCCCCCTTGGAGGTTTGAGTATGTGTGTGTATGTGTGTTTGTGTGTTTGAGTGAGTGTTTGTATGTGTGTGTGTCTATGTGTGTGTGGGTGTGTTTGAGTGAGTGTGTGTGTGTGTTTATGTGAATGGACACCTCTTGATGTCACCCCATCTGCCTCTGCTCACGTTTGGAAATCACTTGAAACCCACTCATGCTCTCCTGCATGAAGTAACTGTCCAGTAGAGGAGCTTTGAAACAGAGGTGAGTGTGTATGCGTGTGTGCATGTGTGTGTGTGTGTAAGAGCCGTTAAACCTACTTGAAAGCCAGCCCCCTCCCCCACCTGCCCTGATCGATAGTTGGGGGCCAAGAGCAGGATTAAACCAGGGCTAAATCTAGTCCAATCAATACTGATGGCCCAGCCCTGGGTTAAGAACAGGAGTAAATCTTGGCAGATCAATACGGCTAGTAACACTCGGGCCCCTGTCACAGACATACCTTCAGCTAGCCTCACACATATCCAGCTATCAGTGACCAGTCCTGCTAGAGGGAGCTAACCCTAACACCACCGATCTCCAACTCTGAGCAGCATAAAAACTCAAAAACATTCAGTATGTTTTGATTGGACATTGGAATGACGTTCAACATTGTTTAATGTGTTGTTATAAATAAAGGGTCAATAATATTTTGTAGATATTTTATTATGATAACCTTGTTTATCCAACATCTCTCTTCCCTTTGACCCCTCCCTTCACTCTCTCCCCTCCCCTCTTTCTCCCCTCCCCTCTCTCTCATTGTGGGGGAGGGATGAGGGTTTGTTTCATTCAGAGAACCACTTACTTGCATCTCTTTTGATTCATGCCCCCCCTCCGCCCTCTACCCCCTTCACACACACATACCTCAACCCTCTACTTCCCTTACTCACACACAGACACAGAACCCAACACAACCATACACACACACACACACACACCCTGACTCATATTGGAAGGACAGACAATGTCAAAAATCACACTATAACAATCACATGTTTTAGATTCTCTATATTATAGACCATATTATAAATTATTGGTCTTCATTCCCAGTATACTGGGAAAAGGCTGTAAATACTTATTCCCAGTATATTTAGATGTGTAGTTGAATATTTTTTATAACCTTTTGGAGTGTCATGATTGTGGTCCAAAATAAAATTTAAAAACAGCAAATACTGTGCATCCGAAAAGTATTCACAACACTTTACTTTTTCCACATGTTGTTATGGTACAACCGTATTACAAAATTTATTTATTTTTCAAAAAATTCTACACACAATACCCCATAATGAGTGATTTTTTTTTTTGTTATCGTTGTTTTTGTTATTAAAAATAAAAAACGACATCACATGTATATACGTCAGCCTTTTCTATGACACTCAGGGCCTCATTTACTAACAGGATTGCGCCCATATCAGGCATTAAAAAGCGGGTAAAGACATAAAACCGTATTTACAAAGGCAGCGCACTTGAGTAAAAACGCAGATTACCGCTGCTGGGAGGGTGTAAGGGAAAGTGGGTGTGTGCCGCAAAGAGATGGGAGGAGAGGTGTATTTCTTCCTTCTAACATGTTAATGTTACCTGTAACTTAACCAATGTAACTTAACCCAAATTTTTATCGCCTGTTCGCTGAACCTTCTTTTTCTTTACCTCGAATCACCCATGGTGGCAGTAAAATGCGATTTCTCCCGTCATTCAACGGCACTCTAATTAACACTAAAGGGCAGAGTAAACCGCTGATTTACATTTACATTACATTTATTCATTTAGTTTTTATCCAAAGCACTTTTATCCAAAGCGACTTCCAAGAGAGAGCTTTACAAAGTGCATAGGTCACTGATCATAACAACAAGAGAACCCCAAAAACATTGCGGGTAGCCAAAGCAAGAAGCACACATTGTGAACAACCAAAATAAATGCCAAAGGGAAGAACCATAAGAGTATGTAGTTAAACAAGTTACAATTAAACAATCGCTATAAGTGCAAGTGTACCTGTAGAAAAGCAAGCAAAAGTAAAACATATTTCACAGCGAGTACAACAATTTAAATCAGTTACCACCAACCAACAAGAGCAACAAGTCTACAAGCAAGAGTCATTGTGATCCCAGAGGAAAGTAACATTGGGACAAGCAAACCATTCCTAAGTACCGTTGTACTCCCGGAATAAGTGCGTCTTGAGCCTTTTCTTGAAGGCGGGGAGACAGCCAGTGTCTCTGATGGAGGTGGGGAGTTGATTCCACCACTGGGGGGCCGGACAGGAGAAGAGCTTGTGTTGGGCGGTGGGACCACCAGGCGGTTGTCTGAAGAAGACCGTAGGTGGCGGGTGGGGGTGTAAGGCTGCAGGAGAGACGCCCCTCCGTAAAAAAAAATGACATTGTACACACAAGAACGTTTACAAATTTGTTTCTGTTTACATGAACCCGCATTAATACGCCCCCAGCGCCCTCATAACTATGCCAAACCTGAAGGCAGCAGTGTAACGTGAAGGATAAATCCATGCAAATCCATCAGAATTCTCAAAATCAACAACAACTACGAATAACATGATCAACTTCCTTTACCTTTCAGGCGCAAGGTTCATTTGTTTGACTGATTCACAAATAAATGTAACGCGATGCACAAATGCATTTCGTGATTCACAAATGTAACGCAATTAACAAATAAATTACCCCATTACATTACTACAAACAGGACGCTCACATGACGTGATGCATTTTTTGTCGTATACTATAACGTTGGAGAACCTAAAACTCTGTTTAACGTGGTGCACACGTGTAACGGTTGTGAACCTGTGAAACTCACTCCTCAGGTATGTAATGGGCTACCCGCATCAACGAATAGCTAGCTTTTCTTTGGTGTAACTGGTAGTGTTCGCGCTTGGCAAGTCAGAGGTCGTGCGTTTGAGCCCAGCGAGTGGCGATCGTCGCCTTGTAGTGACGGAGCGTGGCCACGTCTGTTACATACCGTCACACACGCAAACACAAAAACTGAGTTTTCAGAAATCTCTACTCTGGCCAGAGTTTTTAGAAATGATCGATTTCCGTGATAAAACCTCAGTTTCCGTGTACATGAAAGGCCAAACCGCATGAAAATATATGCGTTTTTCCTTTGTGTAAACAGGGCCTAAGCTGTGGTCACAATGTTAGTAAATGAGGCCCTCAATATTGATCTCAGGTGCATCCTGTTTCCACTGATCATCCTTGAGATGTTTCTGCAACATGATTGGAGTCCACCTGTGGTAAATTCAATTTTTACAATTGATTGGACATGATTTGTAAATGCACACACCTGTGTCTATAATGTTCCACAGTTGACAGTGCATGTCAGAGCACCAACCAAGCCATAAAGTCCAAGGAATTGCCTCCGAGACAGGATTGTATCGACACACAGATCTGGGGAAGGGTAAAGAAAAATACCTTCCGGATGCACTGTATAATAAAAAGAACTTCTGAACAACGTTACCTACCCTGACTTTAAATTAGTTTAAAATTAAGAGGTGATGATGTGAGTACTCTGTGTGCACGTGTGTGTATGCATCATTCAGTAACTTATTTGAAGTGCAACATACAATGCGTGTTGACTAGTGTGTCAGGGTTAGGGCTAGGGTTAGTGTGTAAACCAGCGAGCCGTATTCTGTATCGGCGACAATGGGGGAAGAGTATTCTGGTTAAGCGCATACAGGTAGAAACATGCAGCCTCATTTGTTACGCTCGCAAACTTCTCACTCTCAAACTTCTCACTCGCAAAAAATGAAGCTTAGCACAAGTTAAATCAGGCAATACCAAACTCCGCACGCTCGGGCCATACATGTTATGTCTCACTGCTCATTCCCCCCGCTACGCACGCTCTCTCCTTTCCCTTTACCCCAATGCCCGGGTGGTCATCTGGATTCTATCAGTTAGTACAGTGACCTCCCTCCGCCACTAGCTCATTATACAGGGGGATCAGATAGCAAAGCGGTTAGGGAATCGGGCTATTAATCAGAAGGTTGTTCGTTCGGATCCTGGTCATGCCAAATTACGTTGGTGTCCTTGTGCAAGGCACTTTACCATACCTGTCTTGGGGGGAATGTCCCAGTACTTACTGTAAGTAATGTCTCTAAATGAAGTAGTGTCTCTAAATGAAGAGCCAACCAGCTGTGAGAGCCTGGTGCTGCAGACGAAGTGCCAGAACAGTCAAATTATTAGGAGAAAGCATCTCTGTAGTCAAATAAATCAAATTTATTTTGTCAAAGAAACTAGCTGAATTAATGACCCATACCTTGAGACGGTTCCCACACTCTCGGACTACCGAGGAAGGCCAACGAGGCGGATCACTTCTTCTGATAAGTATCAACCCATTCATATTTATATTATATTCTACCTAGAACTTATTCATAGCTAGTATGTGTTTCCTTAGCATTCCTGTTCATTACACTACCCATAGACGTAGATATGTCACAAAGTATATATGGTCAACTTCTAACCTTAGCTACCTATCCAGATCTTTTCCACCTGCCCTCTCTCTTTCATTAGGGCTCTGGAACTGCCAGTCTACTGTGAACAAGGCAGACTTCATCCCGGCGTTATCATCCCATGCTTCTCTTCATGCCCTTGCGCTGACAGAGACGTGGATCTGCCCAGAGAACACTGCAACTCCAGCTGCTCTCTCCATCAACCACTCCTTCACTCACTCACCCTGCTCAACCTGGCGGGGTGGTGGGACAGGGTTGCTTCTTTCCCCACATATTAAATACACATCCACACCACTCTCTGTTACCGCCAAATCATTTGAACACCATTATGTGATGTTAACTGATCCTAACAAAGCATGCTTAATTGTTCTTTATCGCCCACCAGGACCGCTAGCTGACTTTGTGGAAGAGCTGGACATGCTCCTCAGCGTCTTCCTAGATGATGGAACTCCCCTGATAGTCCTTGTGGACTTCAATATCCACCTCCAAGGAACGCAGGCTGCCGATTTCGTCTCTCTCCTGACCTCCTTCGACCTGACGCTGCTGACCACACCGGCGACCCACAAGGCAGGCAAACAGCTAGACCTTATCCTGACACGTAACTGTATCACTGACTTAACCTCTGAAACCCCACTGCACATTTCTGATCACTACTTTATCCAATTCTCTGTCTCTCTCCCTCCAACTCCTCCTACCTCCCCTCCCCTCGTAACTTTCCGGCGCAATCTCCTCTCCCTATCCCCCTCCCATTTCTCCTCTATTGTAACATCCTCCCTCCAACCCACTGACGAGTTCTCGTCCCACCCCACTAACACTGCCACAGACACCTTGTTAACCACTTTAACAGCATCACTTGACTCTCTCTGTCCCCTGTCAACCAGGCCTGCATAATCTTCTCCCTCCTGCCCGTGGCTTACGGATGTTATTCGTGAAGAACGGTCCACCCTTCGAGCAGCTGAGAGGAGATGGCGCAAGTCCAAAGACGGTCTGGACCTTGATAAGCATCACTCCCTCCTTAAATCCTTCTCTTCTCACATAACTGGTGCTAAAACCCTCTACTTTCTGAACAAAATTAACTCCACTTCAAACCCCCACGAACCTTTCTCTACCACCCTTCTTAACCCACCTCCCCCCCCC
The DNA here is from genome assembly GCF_054491055.1 of Hypomesus nipponensis. Lineage (NCBI taxonomy): Eukaryota > Metazoa > Chordata > Actinopteri > Osmeriformes > Osmeridae > Hypomesus > Hypomesus nipponensis. The sequence continues at coordinate 20,441,176 of NC_140366.1, read as the reverse complement.
TCCAACCTGACAGCAGACGTCTTCTCCTCCTTCTTTGAGAAAAAAGTCTATGACATGAGCAGTCGGTTCCCTAAACCCACCTTTCCTACTCCCTCACCCTCCATGACTGACCCAACTAAATGTCTAAACTCTTTCTCTCCCCTGTCCGAGTCAGAGCTCTATAACCTCATTCTCTCTCATCGCCCCACCTCCTGCCCCCTTGATCCTGTCCCCTCCCCTCTCTTTCAAACCATCTCCCCCTCCATCATAACTTTTCTGATCCATGTCCTAAACTCCTCTCTTACCTCTGGCACCTTCCCCTCTGCCTTCAAACATGCAGAGTTACCCCCCTACTCAAAAAACCCTCCCTTAACCCTGCTGTCCTCCAGAACTACAGACCGGTATCACTGTTACCCTTCTTTTCTAAAACAATTGAATGTGCTGTATCTAACCAACTGTCTAACTTTCTCTCTCAGAACAACCTGCTTGCTCCCAACCAATCGGGCTTCAAGACCGGCCACTCCACAGAGACTGCCCTCCTTTCAGTCACCACTGCCCTGCAGTCTGCCAGAGCGGCTTCGAGGTAATCCGTCATCATTCTGCTGGACCTTTCTGCAGCGTTTGATACAGTTAACCACCAGATCCTGCTCTACAGACTCTCTGAGATGGGCATCACTGGCACTGCACTACCTGTAGGGAAGATCCTACCAGGTCTCATGGAGAGGCAAACTGTCAGACCCTCGCCAGCTCTCCACTGGTGTCCCACAGGGCTCCGTTCTTGGACCCCTCCTCTTCTCTCTGTACACCACCTCACTTGGACCAATCATCACCTCCCATGGCTTCACCTACCACTTGCTACGCTGACGACACGCAGCGGTACCTGTCGTTCCCCCGACCGATCCGGGGATCTCAGCTAGGATTGAGGCCTGCATCGCAGACATCTCCGCCTGGATGACCGAGCACCACCTCCAGCTGAACCTCGCCAAAACAGAACTTCTCATCATCCTGGCCAAACCCTCCATGTCCCACGACCTCTCAATCACCCTGGGATCTGCGACGGGGACACCTTCATCCTCTGCCAGGAACCTTGGGGTTACCATGGACGATGAGCTCTCCCTCACGGCCCACATTGCTGCGGTCTCCCGGTCGTGTAGATTCACCCTCTACAACAGTGGTTCTTAACCCTGTCCTCAGGGACACCCTGTCTTGCATGTTTTAGATGTTTCCTTCCTCCAACACACTTGATTCAAATAAAAGGGTCGTTATCTAGCTCTGTAGAAGCCTGGTAACGAACATGCATTTGAATCAGGTGTGTTGGAGCAGGTAAACATCTAAAACATGCAGGACAGGGGGTCCCTGAGGACAGGGTTGAGAACCACTGCTCTACAACATCCGGAAGATCAGGAGATAGTTGTCTGAGCACTCCACCCAGCTGCTTGTCCAAGCACTTGTCCTCTCCAAGTTGGACTACTGCAACTCGCTGCTCACCGGTCTCCCAGCATGCGCAACCCGCCCTCTTCAGAGGATTCAGAACGCAGCGGCACGCCTGGTCTACAACCTACCCAGACACTCCCACATTACTCCGCTCCTCATTTCCCTCCACTGGCTACCCATCACGGCCAGCATCAGATTTAAGACCCTGGTACTGACCTTCCAAGCAGTGAAAGGGACTGCACCCGATTACATCAAATCTCTCCTGCAGCCTTACACCCCCACCCGCCACCTGCGGTCTTCTTCCGACAACCGCCTGGTGGTCCCACCGATCAAGACCGCCCGGTCCCAACACAAGCTCTTCTCCTGCCTGGCCCCCCAGTGGTGGAATCAACTCCCCACCTCCATCAGAGACACAGACTGTCTCTCCACCTTCAAGAGAAGGCTCAAGACGCACTTGTTTCGGGAGTACAACGGTACTTAGGAATGGTTTGCTGAACCCAATGCTAGTTTCCTCAAGGATCACATGACTCTTGCTTAGAGACTTATTGGTTAGTGGTAACTGATTTAAACTGTTGTATTCGCTGCGAAATATTCTATTTTAGTTAATCTTATTTTTATCTTTATTGTTGCTTGCTTTTTCTACAGGTACACTTGCACTTAAAGATTCATGTTGTTTAATTGTAACTTGCTTAACTACATGCTCTTATGGTTCTTCCCTTTGGCACTTATTTTTTGGTTGTTCACAATGTGTGCTTCTTGTTTTGGCTACCCACAATGCTTTGGGGCTATCTTGTTGTTATTATCAGTGACCTATGCACTTTGTAAAGCTCTCTCTTGGAAGTCGCTTTGGATAAAAGAGTCTGCTAAATGACTAAATGTAAATACTGCTGCAGTTCCTTTAAAGATGTTTCTCTCCCTGTTTATTTTGTCCATGCTACCCCTGTGAGCGACCCTCAACCTCCCCGTCGCCACGCGGCTGTTCTCTCCTCTGGCTGGATGTCTAAGTGCCAAACACCTGTTTAACATCCAGCATCTTTTGTAAAATAAATCTCACTTCACCCACCCTGACTAAAGGGTCTATGTCTGGGATATCCTGCTGCCAGCTCCTCTACTGACCAAGCAAGTCAACATTTTAGCGAGGAGGCATGCAGTGTGTGCAATATGCAGGAAATTGGATTACAACTGATAGCCGGTCAATATAAACATCACTGGTAAGTTGTTTCCTTTACATTATTTGAGATGATAGTCAGCAGCTATGATAGTCACCATCTATGAGATATCTACATTTACATTTAGTCATTTAGCAGACGCTCTTATCCAGAGCGACTTACAGTAAGTACAGGGATATTCTCCCCGAGGCAAGTAGGGTGAAGTGCCTTGCCCAAGGACACGTTATTTGGCATGGCCGGTAATCAAACCGGTAACCTTCTGATTACTAGCCCGATTCCCTAACCGCTCAGCCATCTGACCCCCATATCTGGCCTTCAAAAAAATCGCTGTTTGCTTCTGCTTGAGAGACCACTGTGTCTGCTTGGTTAGCCTACTTGTTACCAACAGGCCACTTGTGTGGCTTGATTGTGTGTGTATGAGTTGATTGTAGGTTACATGGCTATGTGTGACTGTATGGGCATCCAATGTCACTGAATGTCAAACTGTGAATCCATTTGCCTTCTATCCTTGGTCGCCTAGCCCTCCTAGTTTAGACTCTGTTTCCTGATAAATCCATGGTCCTGAGATGAAATCACACCTAATGATGTCTGTCTGTCCATCACACCTGTTACGTATGGTGTTAAAGGTAACGATGTTTGACTGACAGTACTGGACCAGCGTAGAGTGTCAACGATGTAGCCGGGCACAAACGATGCAGCGGGGTCATACGGATTATGTACATTTATTAATACAGCTGCAAAAAGGTATCGGCAAGCCGCAACAAGTGGACAAATAACAATGACTAATAGACGTACCAGTACATAAAGACACGGAGAAGGGACTATGAGCGATTCCCGATGAGACAAACTAAGTGCACTACGCTAAGGACCGAAACAGCCCTGTTGGAAAACCACTAACTAACCTAGTACTTCCTAACCTAACTACACTAAACTCTAAGTTACAAAAGGTGCAGGTGGAACCGCTCCTAAACTACTGTGCATAACATCGGTTATCTATGTGTTGAGGAGTATACCCATGGGTCTCTACACTAACTCCCTTCTCATCATACACATCTGTACAAATAAACAGCCGCTCAGCGCGACTCGCCCCTCCCCCTCATACGCCAACCAGAACACGCTTTATCGATGACAACAGTGTCTAATTAGGCCCGATTAGACACAGCCGCCTCAGGTCCGGATCTTGACGTCGGGGCGCAGACTCCGACATCATCATCAGCACCGTCACAGGAACACCTACAGACAGGACACAAACAAAACACACACACCCTACAGGCAGGAGTGGGAGCCGTAACAACACCTCATGATGATGAAATTTAAGGCTAAACTTAAGTATAAGTAAAATCGAGTCTAAATTCAGTGAGTCGGACCTCGGATCTGTGTGGAACGGCATGAAATTGATGACAGGCCTACATGAAGGCAGTAACACTGTGTCCTTAAATTGTTTTGATTCAGACGAGCAGCTAGCAAATGAATTAAACAGTTTTTATATTTGATTTTCTAATAGTGATTTTAGTGAGAGAATTAGTCACATACGTGATTATGTTGCCAGTGACTCTTCCGTTTTCTCTGAGGTTGAAATAGTATTTAAACAAATCAAGGTTAGGGGGGTCAGATGGCTGAGCGGTTAGGGAGTCGGGCTATTAATCAGAAGGTTGTTGGTTCTAGTTCTGGTCGTGCCAAATGACATTGGTGTCCTTGGGTAAGGCACTTTACCCTACTTGCCTTGGGGAAAATGTCCCTGTACTTACTGTAAGTCGCTCTGGGTAAGAGCGTCTGCTAAATGGCTAAATGTAAATGAAAGGTTAGGAGAAGTCCTGGCCCTGACAATATCAGTGGTCGAGTGCTTAAGTCCTGTGCTGGTCAGCTAAGTGAGATTTTCAAAGTGATTTTCACTCAATCCTTCCAGACACAAACAGCGCTAAGAATTTGGAAACGTTCTATCATCATTCCTGTGGCTAAGTGTAACAACCCCAAAATCTTGAATGACTTTTGACCTGTACCCCTACCTCATTGGTGATGAAAACCTTTGAGAAGTTGGTTAGCAGGTGTTATTGGAGCAGATGGAGAAACAGTTAGATCCAGTTTGCATATATGGCCAGCAGAGGTGTTGAGTATGCAAAATTTGCATTGTTAAATTTTCTCTACTAACAACTGGAGGCACCAAAAACTCATGTTAGGCTCCTTCTGATCAGCATTCAACACTATTCAGCCATACTTGTTGGCTGAGAAACTCCAGGCTCTTTTTAACGTGAATTCTACCCTAATTGGCTGGTTACTGGATTTTCTGTCAGATAGGTCACAGTGTGTGAGGGTTAATGGTGCCTTATCCTCTAAAGTCCTTTGTTCCACAGGCTCTCCTCAGGGCTGTGTCCTTTCACCATTGCTTTTTATTTTATATACTAATGACTGTCGGAGTAGATATGAGAATTGGCAATGTGTGAAGTTTGCAGATGACTCATTTATAGTGAGCCTTTTTAACAATGAGGAGGAGGGGCATGGTCCTGTAGATCATGATTTCATTGCTTGGTGTGACAACTTTTGTTTGTCTATCAATGTTTCCAAGACCAGGGATATGATCTTTCATTTCCGTAAGTCACAGCACAATGTTCCGCAAACTGTTATTCATAACAAGAATGTTGACATTGTAGCTGAATATAAATATTTAGGAACCATCATCGACAAAAAATTATGTTTTGAGAGCAATACTGAGGCTGTCTGTAAAAAGTCCCAACAGAGACTTTTCTTTTTGAGGAAGATGAAATCATTCAGGGTGTGCACGACTTTGATGACTTTGCTGTTTCCTGTTGTAGGCTACTGTCCCAATTGGACCCTGTCTTTGGGTTTGGGGGAAGGTGTGTCTCTAGTGTGTCCTGTGTTGTGTAATGTTGTTGGCATTTGGCAATGCTGTTCTGTGTGTGTGTTTCTGACCCCTGCTGCACACTAATTTCCTATTGAAGGATAAATAAAGTTGAAAGTTGAAGTTGATGTCTGTCTGTCCCACCCATCCTCTCTGTACTCCCCTGGAGTACTACTAGCCCCTCCCACCTCTCTCAGCCCCTCCCACCTCTCTCAGCCCCTCCCACGACTTTCAGCCACTTCTACCAATTTGCATTAATGGTGAATCTGTCCTTAACCTTTTCTAAAGTTAGCTTCCTGTGGTAGTAATTTGTCCTTTTCATGTTTGGCTCACCTGTGATTCATGTTGGCCTCTCTCCTAAATGTCTGCCCTGGTGACTGTTGTCTAATGGACCTGTGGGGGGTTGCCTGAACCACCACTGCATTTAAAGATCCCATCCTGAAACGGAGCCAAGATGGATTCTGTAAATCGAAGTGGAATGGGTGGAGGCAAGACCTAGGGGAACAATCATGCCTGCTCTCAATACAGCGATAAAACAAATCTCTGTCTTGTTCTTTCACTCTCACTGTGCCTCTCTATCTTACACACAAGCACACACACTGACATTCACACACAGACACCGACACACAAACACACACATCTTGTTGTCTAACTGCAAACACAATAGAACCCAGATAGCATGAGGTCCCAGAGGGTTCTGGAAGGTTTCAGTCTTGTGGGCTGTTTGGACCCAAAGAGGGTTCTTTTCCAAACCACACAAACTGGTATTCTCCATCTAGAACCATGGTGAGATTCTATACAGTTCCTCTGGCGTCAGACCATGCATACAGATTATTCAAGATTGTGTGTTTGTACATGGCACAGGGACATTATTGGGGCTCAGAGTGTAGGAATGTCTGGGTTAGGCTTGTACATCCCAGTCACCACACACACATAGTGTCAATAAATGAAAGAAGGAACCAATGTAAATTGCTTTTGTCAAGGCACAATAAGAACCATGGTCTCCATGCATATCAAGTATGTTTCAGATGATGGGGAAAACATAAAAAACAACCCAGTTCCTCTCAGCGGCAGGCTAGCCAATTAATTTGGCTCTCTGATCTCCAAGGCTTGGAGGAGAGGTGCTCGGCTAGGCTAATTTACGTAGCATATCCCAGGTCTGTATTAAATATATTCATGAGGCTAATTCTGTTAGTGCCCCAGCCCTGTAGCATGCGTGCGCTAGCTCCCATTAGTGCTAATCCGCCTCCAGTGGAATACACACAGACGTTGCTTTTCTGCATAAAGCAAACAAAATTAAATTCACTTTGGCTCTAGATTCCAGAATTCTGCCCCCCACCCCAAATGTTCTCTCTCTCTCTCTCTCTCTCTCTCTCGCTTTGTCTCTCTCTGTGGGATAAATTACTCCAGATTTATAACGCAGTAAAATTACAGGGAGGGAAACATGAGGCTTCTCGTCAGATCACCCTCCCAATACACATCCTCCCAACACAAATACACACACACACATACACAACAGAGACACACTCACACATTACGTAATAAGAACAAACATACACACAAATGCTACAGAACCATTGTGGATGGTATTGATTCAGAGATTTAGTTACAATAAAGCTATTGTTGATGCTATATGTCTCAGAGTGCAGACAAAACTGCTGATCTGATCTGGAGTGTGAGGGATCAGAGGCAAATGCTGGGCACACATGTTCGTGTGTGAAGGGAGAGAGGGAGAGGTATATAAAAGGAGAAAGAGAGTTAGAGAGAGACAGAGTTAGAGGGGGGAAGGGGGGGAGAGAGAGAGGTAGAGGTGGAGGGCGAGAGAGAAAGAGAGGGAGGTATAGGGGGAGAGTTAGAGGGGGAGAGAGGTAGAGGGGAGTGTGTCTCCAGATAGCAGGGGGGGAGTGTGTCTCCAGATACCAAAGAGAGGGAGAGGGGAGTCTGTCTCTTGATAGCAGGCTGTCTCCTCTGTCTCCAGATAGCAGGCTGTCTCCTCTGTCTCCAGATAACAGGCTGTCTCCAGATAGCAGGCTGTCTCCTCTGTCTCCAGATAGCAGGCTGTCTCCAGATAACAGGCTGTCTCCAGATAGCAGGGGGGGAGTGTGTCTCCAGATACCAAAGAGAGGGAGAGGGGAGTCTGTCTCCAGATAGCAGGCTGTCTCCTCTGTCTCTAGATAGCAGGCTGTCTCCTGATAGCAGGCTGTCTCCTCTGTCTCCTGATAGCAGGCTGTCTCCAGATAGCAGGCTGTCTCCAGATAACAGGCTGTCTCCAGATAGCAGGCTGTCTCTAGATAGCAGGATGTATCTAGATAGCAGGTTGTCTCCAGATAGCAGGCTGTCTCCAGATAGCAGGCTGTCTCCTGATAGCAGGCTGTCTCCTCTGTCTCCAGATAGCAGGCTGTCTCCTGATAGCAGGCTGTCTCCTCTGTCTCCTGATAGCAGGCTGTCTCCAGATAGCAGGCTGTCTCCAGATAGCAGGCTGTCTCCTCTGTCTCCAGATAGCAGGCTGTCTCCTGATAGCAGGCTGTCTCCTCTGTCTCCTGATAGCAGGCTGTCTCCTCTGTCTCCAGATAGCAGGCTGTCTCCTGATAGCAGGCTGTCTCCTCTGTCTCCTGATAGCAGGCTGTCTCCAGATAGCAGGCTGTCTCCAGATAGCAGGCTGTCTCCTCTGTCTCCAGATAGCAGGCTGTCTCCTGATAGCAGGCTGTCTCCTCTGTCTCCTGATAGCAGGCTGTCTCCAGATAGCAGGCTGTCTCCTCTGTCTCCTGATAGCAGGCTGTCTCCTAATAGCAGGCTGTCGACCCTCTAACACAGGAGCAGAGGGAGATGTTGGAGAGGAGGAGTTTACTGCAGAGCTGAGCTAAAAAAGAGCTGCTTGGCTGTTTTGAACTTGACCTGGGGGCCAGATCAATGTGTGTGTGTGTGAGTGTCAGTGAGCGTGTGTGTTTGTGTGTGTGTTTGAGTGTGTGCGTGAGTGTGAGCGTGTGTGTGTAAGAGTAAATGTGTGTGAGCAAGCCGGATCAATGTGTCTCCGTGTGCCATGGAATGAGAGAGCACACTGATTACCCAGGGGCTGGTGGGGGATGGAAGAGGGGAGGGATGGATGGAAGGAGAGGAAGGATGAGAGGGAGGGAGGGAGATGTGTTGAGCTGAAGACAGAGCTGATACCAGGATTAGAGAGAAGCTCATTTTCATCTCATTTCAGTCTCTCATAGTAGTGTGTGGGTTCCACATGACCAGTCCAGTTAAGATACAGACCAGGCCAGCTGATATACAGACCAGGCCAGCTGATATACAGACCAGGCCAGCTGATATACAGACCAGGCCAGCTGATATACAGACCAGGCCAGCTGATATACAGACCAGGCCAGCTGATATACAGACCAGGCCAGCTGATATACAGACCAGGCCAGCTGATATACAGACCAGGCTAGCTGATATACATACCAGGCCAGCTGATATACAGACCAGGCCAGCTGATATACAGACCAGGCCAGCTGATATACAGACCAGGCCAGCTGAAGTGTGTTTGCTGGAATAACTTTCACTAAACTACATTTTCTTCAGAGTTGTTTGATATACAAAACAAATACATTTGTCCATAAGTGAACAATTAATCTAAACGACAGTTTAGATCATAAAAAATAAAGCTCTTTAGGACTAAGATATTGTGCTGTACATAGATTGTTGCTGTGATCTAATTCACACACACACATCTCTCTCTGTCTTTCTCGGCCCCCCTTTCTCTCTCTCTCTCTCTCTCTCTCTCTCTCTCTCTCTCTCTGTTCCTAGCTCTCTCTCCCTCTCTCACCCTTTCTCTCTCTTGTTCTTTCTTTTTTTTCCACGTTCTTTGTGTCACTCTCACACACTAATGATTAAATATCTTAATTCTTCCACTGTACATGTGTAACCCTAACCTTACCTTTACTATTACACGCACGCACACACACTCGGACATTTCTGGCTAGGTGAGCGTGTGTGTGTGGGGTGTGTGTGGGGTGTGTGGAGGTTTACGAGAGAATAGTGCGCCCAAGACGCTCAGGGTGAGCCGGCACATTCTCCAGCCCAACAGGGAGGCTCTTCCTGGGCATCAGTATGCACCACCATCCCCCTGCTCCTCTGGACCTCATCAGTGCTGTGTGTTTATGGCACGCGCCCCAGTCGATTTGTGTGTGTGGGTGTGTGTGCGTGCAAGGCTCATTAAAGACAAACAGTGTGTGGTCATAGTACTGGTCAAGGTGTGGCTGCTGGAATGACAAACCCTAATCAGGGTCATGTCTGAAGCATGTGGAGTGACTAGATGGTCTCGATGTAGAAATCTACATGGTCTATATTTGGGGTCAGAATAAATCAAAACATCTGAAATTCATTTAAAAGAGTTAACCGTATTTTCTGTATGCACAAATCAATGTATCACCTCTTTTCACAAATCAAGGTCTAGTCAGGAAGGTCCTATCTATATGGTCTATATGGTGTACATGGTCTATATCTATGTGGTCTATATCTATAACATAATGTGCTTGAGTTCAAAAGCAGAAGCTGACAGAAGAGACTGGCGGCCTCATGTACTAATGCTTTTGTTCCCATTTCAGGCTTATTTATTTTGCAACGTTGCTCAGATTACTGCTGCCATTTCACCAGGAGACATGGTTTACACCTGCTTTTAACAGCTGCAGAATGTTCACCTCAAAATTGAGGCGCGCTTTCACCGGCGTTATTTGTACATTCCGCGGAATACATAATTAGGCGCACTTAACGCATCCCCTCCCATCTCTTTATGGGAAACTCCCACTTTCCCCTGACCCTCCTGTGAATTCATACGCATGACACGGAAAAGGGCAAATTGCCGTTTTCCGTTCCCGCGACAGGCAGTCTGCGTTTTTACCTCAGTGCGGCATGTTTGCACATACCTTACCATGCTTTTACGCGCACGTTGTGAAACAAATACGCCTGAAGCGGGCGCAAAGGCATCAGTACATGAGGTCCTGAGTTGATATGACTAATTAACCAAATTAAAGACACATGTTTTATTGTAGACATAGAAACATAAAAAGAGGAGAGGCATGATCACACACACAGACACACATTTAACTCCTGGATTGATTTCTTGTTTCGATATAAATCAATGATGCTTGTATATGTCAGGCAGGGTCATCCCAGCTAAATCCTTCAATATCCAAGAAAGAGAGTGAGAGAGGTGACAGAGAGAGAGAGGGGGAGAGAGGGAGAGGGAGAGAGAGGGGAGAGAGGGAGAGAGGGAGAGAGAGGGAGAGAGGGGGAGAGAGGGAGAGAGAGGGAGAGAGGGGGAGAGAGGGAGAGAGGGGGAGAGAGGGAGAGAGAGGGAGAGAGGGGGAGAGAGGGAGAGAGGTGACAGAGAGAGAGAGGGGAGAGAGGGAGAGATTGAACGAGAGATGGGAGGGAGGCGGGAGGTGGTGAATGTAGATAGAGAGGGGGGTAGAGAAAGAGATTGAACGAGAGAGAAGGAGGGAGGAGGTGGAGGGGGTGAATGTAGATGGGGGGGGGAGTGTAGCTGATTTGACCACCTGCTATTGGGTCTATAAAAACATAGATGTACTGAACACACATACACAATGCATAATTTAACATTTCATAAGATCTGGAATGGGAATCCTGTTGGTTGTACAGACGATGCACAGAAAACACATTCAAGATACAGATCTGCACACACACATGTACACACACATGTACACACACACATATAACTACATGTAAATAAACGTCCATCAGAGATTTATCATGTGCAGGGTGGGTCTCAACACCAGAGAATGTCTAATATGGGAAGAACTGACACTCTCAAGAAACTTCCGGGTTCTGAACTGGTTCCAGTTCCACTCTGGTTCCATATGCGGGTGCTCACCAGTGAGTTCAGAATGAATGGAGGCCTATGGAGCTATACCCTTCAAAATCCACTTTTCTCAGGATATAATTTTTGGTCTAGTAATCTGAATTTTGCATTCGAAAGAGGAGACAAAGAAAATACACACTGCTGGGTGTTACAGGTGCTTTTTTGTTCTAAAAGCCTCTTAAGATGTCAATGACATCATACAATCAGCATTCATTAGCAGAATGCTAGCGTGTTATGGGCAACAACGACTCACCCTGTAAGAAATCGGAAGGACATAAGTACTTATTAATTCAACTTTTGACCTATAATCCATGTTGATATTGCAAAAACTACAATCAAATCTGAGATTTCTCAACGACAATCAGGCGAAAGAGACAAATTTAGCCGTCTAACTCAATAGACTCGCATTCATTTTAGAGAGATTTAGATTTTAGAGAGATTTTACACTCATTGCCTCATGCCGGCAATCACCCCCAGACATCATGTAGATATTTTTATGAAGGATTGTTGCGTAGTCCAGGTTCAAAACTCTCCAGCAAACGGTATGGAAATTACTTCAGGCACAGTTGACTGAAATATGTTTGTTTTTGAACAGATAATCTTCAGCTTCAATATTTAACACAAGAAATATCAATCTAGTGAGCTGACTGAGAGCGTCCTGACACTGCAGAATGCTGCATGAAGAGAGAAGGGCTGGATGTTGGCTTATCAAGAAGAGGGCAGAACTGCTGTCTGCACACACACCTCCTCACACACACACACACACACCTCCTCACACACACACCTCTGTTTTCTGCTCCACCAGGATGGAGCTCATCTTTACTGCATCTACTTCCTGGGAGTCACATGGTCAAAGCTGTTATTACTGCTCCCCCAAGACAGGTGGGAAAACACATACACACACACAATACACATACACACACAGACAATACACATACACACACACACAATACCTACATACACATGCATATGGTCATACACACAAAGGTGCTCATAAACACATTTTTATACAAACGCACAGAAATGTAAACACACATACAAACTTGCGCACACACACACACACACTTTTACACACACACGCACACAAATGTAAACACACCCACACAGTCCCACACCCCACACACACAAACACGTTGACGCCCGGCCCAACCCGTGATGGATTGGCTGCACCCTCGGCGTGACAGACGAGCGATGGATGGAGCAGAGAGAAGATGGAGAGACAGAAAAGAAGAGAAAGAAGCTGAGAGCTTGGCTCTCCCTGTGCTTCCCCTGCCAGACCAACCACATCATTTCCTTCCCAGCACACGTGTCATTTTCTCTCAACAAACAACAAACAACCTGGAGGACTACTCTGTAAACCCTCTCCTCCTCCTCCTTTCTCCCTTTCTTTCCTCCTCCTCTTTTCTCCTTTTCTTTACTCCTCCTCCTGTCCTGTGTGTCACTCACATGTACACACACACACCACCTCAGTACACACACACACACACACACAACACCTCAGTCCGATCCTATCCTATCTGGTCTTGACTGTCATGGTTTCATTGCCCACAGTAGGTTGAGTGTATGTGTGTGCTTGTGTCTGTTTGTATGTGTGTGTGTGTGTGTCGTGGGCAATTTAATTATAGCATAAGAATTGTTTGTGTCTGTGTGTTTGTTCATTAGTTATGTTTATGTGTGTGTCTGTGTGTCTATGCATCCGAGTGTGATGAGTTTACAATAATGAAACCCTGTTCTCTGTCAGGTCACACACACACACACTTCCTGTGGTTCCTGTCCTCTTTGCACATATGTGTGCGAGTGTATGTGTACGTTCGTTTGTGTATGTTTGTACGTATGTTTGTGCATGTGTGTGTGCGTGTGTGTGATAAAGCACAGTGTGTGGGTGTGAACGGCTGTGTTAGCCAGCGTGTCCGACATGGCGAGTGTTTTTAGCCCTTCACTGTGCCGTGTGTGTAAACCACCAATTACACACACGGCTAATTACTGCTGTAATGATGTAATTAGCTGTGGCTGTACCAGGACAACACATCGACACATCCTTCACTTCTCAGAGAGGCACTGTCACCTGAGAACATTAACATACACACACACACACACACACACATCTATACACACATTAATATTGAAATTGCATACATGGTAATCATTCTAAAGCACTTCAAGGAAGGATTTAACTTAGCAGTTTAAATGTATGATGGTTAACAGAAACACATGCAGCCTGCAGATCAAACACAAACCTTTCACCTGCACCTGTAACTCTGAGTCTGTTTGTGTGTGTATGAGTGTGCTTATGAATGTATGTGTATGAGCGTGTGTGTGTGTGTGTACATGAGTGTGTGTGTATGAGTGTGTGTATTCATGTGTGTGTGTGTGTGTGTGTGTACAGGAGTGTCTCTCTCTGTCTAGCTGCTTGAGAATCCAGTCACATCTCAGCTCAGCTCGCAGGCTGGCAGGAAGCTGCTTTCACACTCTCAGGTTCTGCTGAGTGTGTGTCTGTGTGATTGTGTGTGTCTGCATGTGTGTATGCAAAATACTTCAAATTATGAATGTGGGTTGTACCCTGTGTGTGTGTGAGTGTGTGAGAGTGTGTTTGTGTGCAGGGCTCTACAGCATTCCCATAAACCCTGATCCCAGCCCAGGGCTGCTTTAGCTGCTAGCTGATCTGTGACGGCCTGCCACTCACTCTCACACACACACACACACACTCACTCTGTCTCACACACACACACACACACACACACACACACACAGACCCGGCACAGGGAAGGAGGGCAGGAGGGGAGGAAGGGAGGAGGGGTTAGAGAGGGAGGAGGGGTTAGAGAGGGAGGAGGGGTTAGAGAGGGAGGAGGGGTTAGAGAGGGAGGATGGTTTAGAGAGGGAGGAAGGCTTATAGAGGGAGCAGGGGTTAGAGAGGGAGCAGGGGAGGAGGGGTTAGAGAGGGAGGAAGGGTTAGAGAGGGAGGAGGGCAGGAGGGAGGAGGGCAGTAGAGAGGAGGGCAGTAGGGAGGAGGGCAGTAGGGAGGAGGGAGGGGGGCAGGAGGGAGGAGGGCAGGAGGGAGGAGGGCAGTAGGGAGGAGGGCAGGAGGGAGGGGGGCAGGAGGGAGGAGGGCAGAAGGGAGGGGGGCAGGAGGGAGGAAGGCAGGAAGGAGGAGGGCAGTAGGGAGGAGGGCAGGAGGGAGGAGAGCAAGGAGAGGGAAAGGGTATCAGCGTCTATTTTCCCTAGTGCCTGTTAGGGTTAGGGTTAGTTTCGCCCTTGACGGCCTCTCATACTTGTGCCTGCTAGCTCTTCAGCTGTCTACCTTGTCTCTCTCCTGTTCTCCCACTCACTCATTTGACAACCACACACCTCACTGTTTCTCTCTCCTTCTTCCATCTCTCTGTCCTTCTCTCTCCTCTATCTTTCCTCTCTCTGCAAATGTCTGCCCTCGCACACATGTTCATGTCTCTCAAGATAGAGATAGGAGAAAGAGAGGAGTGAGAGAGAGGAGCAGGAGGAAGAGAGAGGAGGAGGAATGAGAAGGAATAGAGAGGAGAAGGAGAGGAGGGTGATCAGGCGAGGGTTGAGTGACAGGGTCGACCACCATCAAAGCGGAGCTGCTGGGAAACCGAGGTGTGTGTGTGTGTGGGAGAGAGGGAACAACAGCAGGAAATGGACAAAGAGAAACTGACAATTGGAGAGCAAGAATGAGAGAGAGCAGAGAGCAACCTAACCCAAACCTTGTCATTCTTCATTTTTATCAAGGTTTTTGTCTGGAATGCCTGAATCACTGGACAGCAGCTACTCACACACACACACACCCTCCAAACAAACAGGATAAAAGGTTCAGGTGAAAGGGTTGCATTTGATTTTTACACAAAATATGTTACGTGTAAAGAGATGCAGAAATCTGCTAATAATAGTCTTAGGGCCCTATCTTGCACCCAGCGCAATTGACTTAGTCAACGACGCAAGTGTCATTCCTAGTTTGCACTCGACGCAAAGCCGACTTTTCCCTCCACAGACGGACATTGAAATGACTTTGCGCTCCCGTGGGCGGTTCAGCGAGAAAGGAGGCGTGTTCCGGCGCAAACGTTCCCTGGTGCTATCTTGCAGTTTCCGAAAAACAATTCTGCTGCTGACCAGGAAAAACATGGTCTAAAGTCAATGGCGCGTTATTCAGATGCTATTTTAAGGGTGCAAGCTTGGTCCGTGCGCACTGCTGGCGAGGCCAGGGTCTTCTTTTTGCGAAGCTGCGTTACATTGTTTTGATTTATGGCATGTTACATTTCTTCAACGATTATAAAAAGATTTTCATAAGAAATTTCTATGAACTTTATTTTTAACAACTGTGGCAATTTCCTCCCATGACTGTTTAACCGAAGCTAATTTGGTTAGGTTTCTTCTCCCATGCCCATCAGAATCAGAATTCGGTTTATTCGCCATGAAGCTTTTGTTACACAAAACTGTTACACAAAACTGTGGCAGCAAAGGTGCAAACAATAAACGGGTATAAATTAAGTACAAAAGTCAAAAGTACATTAGTTAAACTAATTCTAAGAACTAAACAATTTAAAAATATAACAATTAAAAAATATATATATATGTAAAAATAAGAATAATAATTTGAATGAACAGCATGAACGGGCAATTTAACGCAATGAGAAAACTGCTCTGCCTTTCCCATACAATGTAATTTCTCTATCTTTTACGGCTCTGACAAGAACGTCGGTCTCCTCCTGTGAACCGCTCCTGGCGTGCGCCTGGCAAATCTGCCGTTATAATAGCATTTCGCCATGGAACAAGCGCTGCTCTTAAAGGGAATGTGAGATAATGCTCTGATTGGTTTATTGTGCGTTACGCCCAAACCACACCCATTAGTAATGTAGCTAATTCAGACCAACCCTTTTTAGATTTGCGCCAGGTTCAAAGTCATTTATCCCGCCGGCAAAATAACAACCAAGCTGAAGTCACGCCCACAAAGTTACTTGCGCTTTGCGTTTTGATACATGCGTTTCAGATCGTCAAAATAGGGGGGTCTGACTCTCTCCCTTCACTTGTCTCCCCTCCTTCCTCCCTTCTCTTCTCCTCTCCTTCCTCTCTTCTCCTCTCCTTCCTCTCTCCTCCTCTCCTTCCTCTCTCCTCCTCTCCTCTCTCCCTTCACCTGTCTCCTCTCCTTCCTCTCTTCTCCTCTCCTTCCTCTCTCCTCCTCTCCTTCCTCTCCTTCCTCTCTACTCCTCTCCTCTCTCCCTTCACCTGTCTCCTCTCCTTCCTCCCTTCTCCTCTCCTCTCTCCCTTCCTCTCTTCTCCTCTCCTTCCTCTCTTCTCCTCTCCTCTCCTCTCTCCCTTCACCTGTCTCCTCTCCTTCCTCTCTTCTCCTCTCCTCTCCTCTCTCCCTTCACCTGTCTCCTCTCCTTCCTCTCTTCTCCTCTCCTTCCTCTCTCCTCCTCTCCTTCCTCTCCTTCCTCTCTACTCCTCTCCTCTCTCCCTTCACCTGTCTCCTCTCCTTCCTCCCTTCTCCTCTCCTCTCTCCCTTCCTCTCTTCTCCTCTCCTTCCTCTCTTCTCCTCTCCTCTCCTCTCTCCCTTCACCTGTCTCCTCTCCTTCCTCTCTTCTCCTCTCCTCTCTCTCTCTCCCTTCACCTGTCTCCTCTCCTTCCTCTCTTCTCCTCTCCTTCCTCTCTCCTCCTCTCCTTCCTCTCCTTCCTCTCTACTCCTCTCCTCTCTCCCTTCACCTGTCTCCTCTCCTTCCTCCCTTCTCCTCTCCTCTCTCCCTTCCTCTCTTCTCCTCTCCTTCCTCTCTTCTCCTCTCCTCTCCTCTCTCCCTTCACCTGTCTCCTCTCCTTCCTCTCTTCTCCTCTCCTCTACCTATATCCCTTGCACATGTATAGTATACATCCTATATTATAGTATCCTTCCTCTCATACTCATCTATAGTTCCTATCATTCCTCTCTATAGTATAGTATATCCCTTCACCTGTATAGTCTACTTCAGTCCCTTCTTATAGTATAGTATATCCATTCCTATATTATAGTATCCTTCCTCTATTATAGTATAGTATACTCTATCCCTTGCACATGTCTAGTATACTTCGTATCTTATCCTATCCTATAGTATATACATGTACCTGTATCCTATACTTAGTATATTATCCTCTCCTTCCTCTCTCCTCCTCTCCTTCCTCTCCTTCCTCTCTACTCCTCTCCTCTCTCCCTTCACCTGTCTCCTCTCCTTCCTCCCTTCTCCTCTCCTCTCTCCCTTCCTCTCTTCTCCTCTCCTTCCTCTCTTCTCCTCTCCTCTCCTCTCTCCCTTCACCTGTCTCCTCTCCTTCCTCTCTTCTCCTCTCCTCTCCTCTCTCCCTTCACCTGTCTCCTCTCCTTCCTCTCTTCTCCTCTCCTTCCTCTCTCCTCCTCTCCTTCCTCTCCTTCCTCTCTACTCCTCTCCTCTCTCCCTTCACCTGTCTCCTCTCCTTCCTCTCTTCTCCTCTCCTCTCCTCTCTCCCTTCACCTGTCTCCTCTCCTTCCTCTCTTCTCCTCTCCTCTCCTCTCTCCCTTCACCTGTCTCCTCTCCTTCCTCTCTTCTCCTCTCCTTCCTCTCTCCTCCTCTCCTTCCTCTCTACTCCTCTCCTCTCTCCCTTCACCTGTCTCCTCTCCTTCCTCTCTTCTCCTCTCCTCTCCTCTCTCCCTTCACCTGTCTCCTCTCCTTCCTCTCTTCTCCTCTCCTCTCCTCTCTCCCTTCACCTGTCTCCTCTCCTTCCTCTCTTCTCCTCTCCTTCCTCTCTCCTCCTCTCCTTCCTCTCCTTCCTCTCTACTCCTCTCCTCTCTCCCTTCACCTGTCTCCTCTCCTTCCTCCCTTCTCCTCTCCTCTCTCCCTTCCTCTCTTCTCCTCTCCTTCCTCTCTTCTCCTCTCCTCTCCTCTCTCCCTTCACCTGTCTCCTCTCCTTCCTCTCTTCTCCTCTCCTCTCCTCTCTCCCTTCACCTGTCTCCTCTCCTTCCTCTCTTCTCCTCTCCTTCCTCTCTCCTCCTCTCCTTCCTCTCCTTCCTCTCTACTCCTCTCCTCTCTCCCTTCACCTGTCTCCTCTCCTTCCTCTCTTCTCCTCTCCTCTCCTCTCTCCCTTCACCTGTCTCCTCTCCTTCCTCTCTTCTCCTCTCCTCTCCTCTCTCCCTTCACCTGTCTCCTCTCCTTCCTCTCTTCTCCTCTCCTTCCTCTCTCCTCCTCTCCTTCCTCTCCTTCCTCTCTACTCCTCTCCTCTCTCCCTTCACCTGTCTCCTCTCCTTCCTCTCTTCTCCTCTCCTCTCCTCTCTCCCTTCACCTGTCTCCTCTCCTTCCTCTCTTCTCCTCTCCTCTCCTCTCTCCCTTCACCTGTCTCCTCTCCTTCCTCTCTTCTCCTCTCCTCTCCTCTCTCCCTTCACCTGTCTCCTCTCCTTCCTCTCTTCTCTTCTCCTCTCCTCTCCTCTCCTCTCTCCCTTCACCTGTCTCCTCTCCTTCCTCTTTTCTCCTCTCCTCTCCTCTCTCCCTTCACCTGTCTCCTCTCCTTCCTCTCTTCTCCTCTCCTCTCCTCTCTCCCTTCACCTGTCTCCTCTCCTTCCTCTCTTCTCCTCTCCTCTCCTCTCTCCCTTCACCTGTCTCCTCTCCTTCCTCTCTTCTCCTCTCCTCTCCTCTCTCCCTTCACCTGCCTCCTCTCCTTCCTCTCTTCTCCTCTCCTCTCCTCTCTCCCTTCACCTGCCTCCTCTCCTTCCTCTCTTCTCCTCTCCTCTCCTCTCTCCCTTCACCTGTCTCCTCTCCTTCCTCTCTTCTCCTCTCCTCTCCTCTCTCCCTTCACCTGTCTCCTCTCCTTCCTCTCTTCTCCTCTCCTCTCCTCTCTCCCTTCACCTGTCTCCTCTCCTTCCTCTCTTCTCCTCTCCTCTCCTCTCTCCCTTCACCTGTCTCCTCTCCTCTCCTCTCTCCCTTCTCCTTCCTCTCCTGCCTCTCTCTTTCTCCTCTCCTCTCCTCTCTCCCTTCACCTGTCTCCTCTCCTTCCTCTCTTCTCCTCTCCTCTCCTCTCCTCTCTCCCTTCTCCTTCCTCTCCTGCCTCTCTCTTCTCCTCTCCTCTCCTCTCTCCCTTCACCTGTCTCCTCTCCTTCCTCTCTTCTCCTCTCCTCTCCTCTCCTCTCTCCCTTCACCTGTCTCCTCTCCTCTCCTCTCTCCCTTCTCCTTCCTCTCCTGCCTCTCTCTTCTCCTCTCCTCTCCTCTCTCCCTTCACCTGTCTCCTCTCCTCTCCTCTCTCCCTTCTCCTTCCTCTCCTGCCTCTCTCTTCTCCTTCTTGCTCTCCTCTCTCCCTTCACCTGTCTCCTCTCCTTCCTCTCTTCTCCTCTCCTCTCCTCTCTCCCTTCACCTGCCTCCTCTCCTTCCTCTCTTCTCCTCTCCTCTCCTCTCTCCCTTCACCTGCCTCCTCTCCTTCCTCTCTCTTCTCCTTCTTGCTCTCCTGTTCCTTCACTACTGTCCTCTGTGTTCAGTTGGCTTTCCTCCAACAGCCTGTGGAATCACTTACCAGCCATTGCATAGAGATGGAGACACTCACACACTCACATAACACACAGCCAAACACACAAGCAGAGGCTCTCTTTCTCTCTATGCAGATCATTTGTGTGTGCACGCGTGCACACACACACAAGACCAGATTTAAGATACACACACCAGACCAGAGATATAGACAGTTTGTGTGTGTAAAGGGGGGCAGGCACAAGGCTGATCAGTTCTCTAATGAGAAGGAACTCTGACCATATTTCACAACATCTGCATCTGCTGTCCCTCCCTCCCTCCCTCCCTCCCTCCCTCCCTCCCTCCCTCCCTCCCTCCCTCCCTCCCTCCCTCCCTCCCTCCCTCCCTCCCTCCCTCCCTCCCTCCCTCTCCCTACCATCTTCTCTCTTTCCTTCCCCCCTCCCTTGTTTTCCACCTTTCATTCATCCTTCCCTCCTCCCTCCTTATTTATGTGCATACGCATTCTTAATCTATTCATCCCTCCATCTCTATCTCCACCACTGATAAGACCATCATGATGAGTCCATGATGAACTGTGGGAGAAGCTCAAATCTTAACATCCAACAAACTAACTACTGGATACACCTCCCCCCCTCACCATCCCCTGTCCCTCATCATCTTTCTGAGGCCTCCCTCCCTCTCCTTTCTCTCCTCTCTTTATTTCTCTAGTTGTCCCTCCCTCTCTGTTTACCACCATCTCTCCACCTCATCTCCCTCTGGCTGTCCTGCTCTTTCTCTTTCTTATGTGTAGCTTGCCCCTCTCTCGCCCCTTTCCTCTCTCTCTCCCTCTTTCTACCCTTCTTTCTCTCCTTTCTCTCCCTCTTTCTCTCTCTTTCCATCTCAATAAAGTTTATTTAAGCTTGTGCTTGAGGGTGGCGGCGACACTGTAATTTACCCGTGGGGTAGTCCAATCCATCACACAGACAATGTACACACTCATACACAAACACTCCTCCACCATGCATCACCTGAGTTTACAGGAGAGTGTGCGTGTGTGTGTATCTGCTCCTTTATCTCTGCTCATGTGTGTGTGTCTGCTCGTGTCTGTGTGTGTGTCTGTGTGTCTGCTGGTTTGTGTGTGAGGAAAATACAGAGAGTGAGTGAGTCCGAAGGAAAGCAAGAGTAGAAGAGAGAGAGGGAGGGAGAGCACCGAGAGAGGGAGAGAGAGATGGAGATGGAAGGATGAAGAGATTAGGAATGCGTATGCACATAAATAAGAGAGAGAAAGAGAGGGAGGAGAGGGGAGGAGAGACAGGGATAAAGAGAGTGAGAAAGAGAGAGGGGAAAAGGAGTCAGAGATAATGAAAGAGAGAGGGAGGAGAGAGAGAGAGAGAGAGGGGGAGGAGAGACAGAGATAAAGAGAGAGAGCGATAAGGAGAGAGAGGGAGAGAAAAAACATAGATTGGTCACATAAAGACAGTGGTTGTAAGAGTACAAAGGTGCAGGACATCGCCTAGAAGAGAGGGAAATAAAGAGAGGGAGGATGGAGGGAGCAGAGAAGACTCAGACAGCAGGAGTGGGCGGGACTCTTGCCTCTGTCACCATCTGGACGCCATTTTAAAACCATCAGCTTCAGATCCTCATATAAACAAGGGCACGACCCCAAACACGTCCCCTCGCTAAATGGGCTCCTCTCAAGCTGTTCTAGAGCCAAAATGGATGGCTTTATATTATAGTTTAGATCATGTAATGGATCCAAAATAACTGCCAGGGTATATTTAGAAATGGAGCTATTGTGTGGACGCAGTAGTGTTGAGATCCTAATGAACAGGAGGGAATGGCTGCAGGAAAGCACAAGAGGGTGTCATGATAGTGGTCGGCATGGAGATCTGAATCTGGAAAAGAAGTGTAATAAATCTAAATCCGAATACACACCTGATGAACAACACAAGCTCTGTATGTCCACCGGTCAATCAAAACCAGGGACTCATTATGAAAGCTGTTGCACAAATAGGGTAAAACTAATTGGTGTTATTTCAATTAGCTTTCTGGTACTATCAGTGTCAGAGCATTAGGTGTTATGATAAGCTCAATGTGAATATAGGAATGACAGAGATGGAGAGATTGGGGGAAACGGGAAGGAGAGTGTGTCTGAGGGGATGTGTGTGTGTGTCTGATCGAGGGAGAGAAGAGGAGAGAAGGAGAGAGAGAGGGAGGGAGAAAGAGAGAGTTAAAGAGAGGGAGTGAACGGGAGTGAAAGAGAGGGGGGGACAGAGAGTTGAGATCTGATATGGAGTCCACACACAGCTTTGCAGGCAGCAGTATGGTAATGACATGGTAATGATATGCTAATGATATGGTAATCTGGCAGCGTTATTCTACTCACTAGAGACGAAGAGGGAGAGGAACTGCCACATTGTACACACCCCCACCCCTCTCCCACCCCTCTCCCACCCCTCCCCCCACCCCCCACCCCCTTAGCCCTCTCCCACCCCTCTCCCACCCCTCTCCCACCCCCTGAGCCCTCTCCCACCCCTCTCCCACCCCTCTCCCCACCCCTCTCCCACCCCCCACCCCCTTAGCCCTCTCCCACCCCTCTCCCACCCCCCACTCCCTGAGCCCTCTCTCTGCACTGCATGTACAACAACTGTAAAGTTGAGAATGCAGACAGACACACTGGCCAGATGTTTTCAGATACTACAGTCAAACGGAATAACGCTGCTCACAGACTAACTTTGCTGTAGCACAGATGCCAAACAAAGATCATAAAATGAGAGGGCCCAACCCAAAACTTGCATTCAGGTTAACAAAACCACCAGAGCACTGAACTGAACCCAGACTATTGGCCTGGGAAGGTTCACCTGTGGAACTCCAATATCAGCTACTATTACTGTTGTCAAAGAGTCAGAAGTACTCCAGTCAGAACAACACTGCGGCCCTGTGGTCATAGTGTGCTACTACAGGGGAGAGAAGATCCTATCATCAGAACAACAAACAGATTTCCCCTAAGAGGAAGAAGAGGGCATGTGTAGTCAGGCCACATCCAGGGATCTGAGCCCTTCTTGACCAGCAACACTGAAACCAGCTTGGCCAAGACAGACAGAACAAGAAAGAAATCCTGCAAAACAAGGTGTGATGTAAACAGACGTCCATAGGGTTAGGGTTAGGGCCAGAACAGTGTTGCAGCAGAGGCTCTGCTCTCTCTCTCCTTGCTGGGTCTCTCTCTCTCTCTCTCCCTCCCTCCCTCCCTCCTTGCTGTCGGAGGGTGATTGACAGCAGGGCCTTATCCATGCAATACAGCCCAGCGCACGTTCCTATTCCCCTCAGGCGTCTCCATCCGATGGCTAAATTAACCTTCCGTGCTGCCGGGAGGGGGGCCCGGCATGGGCCAATCAGCAGGTGATTAGGGCGGGGGTGGGAGGGGTGAGGGGTCATCGCCATGGGGCCATCGGCTGCCTGATTGGTTTCAATCAACGGCCGGCCGCAAGGACAGCTGGGAGCTGGGACACAGAGGGAAGACTAATCAACGCAGCACACTGCAAGGCATGAACACACACACACACACATACAGCATACACACACAAACCACACACACACAGACAACACACACACACATTCACCCACATAGCACAGCATGGATGTGTGGAAATGAACAGTCAGACTGGATTAACAAGAGATCCTGCAGACAGAGGAATACAAACACTAACACTGCAAACAGACACAAACCCTGCTAGCCTCCCAAACTCTGCTAACCCTTCTAGTCCTGCTAACTCTGCTAGTTCTGCTAACCCAGCTAACTCTGCAAGTCCTGCTAACCCAGCTAACTCTGTTAACCCTGCTAGCCCCCCTAACCCAGCTAACTCTGCTAACCCTGCTAGCCCCCTAACCCAGCTAACTCTGCTAGCCCCCCTAACCCAGCTAACTCTGTTAACCCTGCTAGCCCCCCTAACCCAGCTAACTCTGTTAACCCTGCTAGCCCCCCTAACCCAGCTAACTCTGTTAACCCTGCTAGCCCCCCTAACCCAGCTAACTCTGCTAACTCTGCTAGCCCCCCTAACCCAGCTAACTCTGTTAACCCTGCTAGCCCCCCTAACCCAGCTAACTCTGCTAACCCTGCTAGTTCTGCTAATCCCCCCTACAACTCTGCTAACCCTGCTAGTCCTGCTAACCCAGCTAACTCTGCTAGTCCTGCTAACTCCTCTAACATTGCTACCCCAGCTAACACTGCAAATGTAATTTTTATACACACAACCCTAACCCTTAAAACCCTTTTAAAAAAAAGTGCTGTATATCAGAATATCCAAATAAGCACCAAAATGACTTGCATGAATCTAGGGATGCAACAATTATAGCTTTTGTTGGTACGAGGAATAATCACGGTTTCATATTTTAATGCATTAATTTACTACGTTAGGAATGTATAAAATCACGTGAACATTCTTAGATTTTACGTTTTTTTGTATTTTGTTTTTCACAGTTGCTGCATTTCGAAACAGAATATCATAGTTACCTAATAATACAATACCAAATAAATAAAACATAATGGTAACCGTAAATTAATGAATTAGTTACATTATATTTAGACTTTTTCATTTATATCGGGGAACCACAAAGACTGTGGCTTGTGTGTTCTGGATGACCGCATAGACTGTGGCCTGTTTCAGAAGGGTTTTATTACTTTTATTACTTAGAATATTGTTTTATTGATTTCATGTAAAGCACTTTGAGCTGCAACTCTTGTATGAAATGTGCTATATAAATAAAGTCTTATTTTTATTATTATTATTAATGAATTAAATTACTTTTCTAGGTGTGCTTCTCAGGAGTAATTCCTATTTCGTAACTAAGATTAGTAGTTTAAAATTATAACATTACATTACATTTATGCATTTAGCAGACGCTTTTATCCAAAGTGACTTCCAAAAGAGAGATTTACAAAAGTGCATAGGTCACTGATCATAAACAACGAGATAGCCCCAAACATTGCAACAGTGGCGGTTCTAGACAAAAAAAAGAAGGTTGTTGATTCCAATGACATTTTGTCCTTGGGCAAGGCACTTCACCCTACTTGCCTCGGGGGAATGTACTTACTTTAAGTCGCTCTGGATAAGAGTGTCAGCTTTTTAAAAAACTAAATGTAAATAAGAGCATGGAGTTAAACAACATACAATTAAACAACATGAACCTTGAAAAGTGCAAGGGTGTACCTGTGGCAAAACCAAGCAAGAAAATTATGTTACAAAGCAAGTGCAATAGTTTTAAGTCAGTTACAACTAACCAATAGGGATGGGAAGTTCGGATCATTTTACTGATTCGGTTTGTTTGAATCTCATGACAAATCGAAAAACAAGTATTTTTTCGTGCCATTCGTTCATTTTAACGGGAGGGGGGGGGGGGGGGGTGCATTAAAATAATGTATCATGACAGTTTGTATGATTTGGTCATTTACTATCAGACTAGCATTTAATTATCACAGCAAACAATTACACTGCACTAAACTGTAAGTGTAAATATAAAGTGAAAATAACAAACTCAAAAAAGGAGTCAGATGGCTGAGCGGTGAGGGAGTCGGGCTAGTAATCAGAAGGTTGCCGAATCGATTCCTCGCCGTGCCAAATGACGTTGTGTCCTTGTGTCCACTTCACCTTACTTGCCTCGGTGGAATGTCCCTGTACTTACTGTAAGTCGCTCTGGATAAGAGTCTGTCTGCTAAATTACTGTAATTAATGTAAATAAACCAATCAGTATGATGATTTGAGCGAATATCTTTCACGTCTTACTAAAACAGCGTGAAAGGGAATGAGGAAACTGTTTCCTCTACAAAAAAATACAATGCAGGTCATGTTAAAAATGATCCAAAGACTCGTAGAAAGACCGAGTCTGGAAATGAACGAATCATTTCTGTTTGTTGGATGAGCCTATGCAACAGTCCCGATGCGAGGCCACGAAAGAATTGAACGAATCACTCTTCGAGAGGACTCGTTTTTCCCGAGTCCTTGTAAGGACTCGTTCACGAACGACACATCACTATTAACCAACAAGAGCAACACATCTCTCAATAAGAGTCATTGTGATCCTAGAGGAAACATCAGGTCCAGCCAAACATTCTTAAGTGCCGTTGTACTCCTGTTGTACACTAGTTATCTTATAATATAGTGTATTTGTGCCTGCAACAAAACTTAAGGTTGTGTGCTGAAAATGACATCGGGTGAATTTGGGTAATGTGGGACATCGGGTAATATGGGCCCTATTTTAACTATTTGAAACGCAAGTATCAAAACGCAAAGTGCATGTAACTTTGTGGGCCGGAGTCCGGCGCTGTTGCTATTATACCGGCGGGATAAATTACTTTGCACCTGGTGGCCCTAAAATGGGTTGGTCTGAAGTAGCTACATTACTAATGGGTGTGGGTTTGGGCGTAACGTACAATAAACCAATCAGAGCGTCATCTCACATTCCCTTTAAGAGTAGCGCTTGTTCCATGGCGGGATGCTATTATAATGGCGGATTTTCCAGGCGCACGCCAGGAGCAGTGCACAGCCGAAGAGACCGACGATCTTGTCAGAGCCGTAAAAGATAGAGAAGTGACATTGTATGGGAAAGGCAGAGTAGTTTTTTCATTGCACTAAGTTGCCCACTCATGCTGCTCATTCAAATTATTGTTCTTATTTTTATCTATATATTTCTTTTTATTGTTAATTTTTTTATTGTTTAGTTCTTAGAATTATTTTAACAATGGTACTTTTTTACTTAATTTAAGACCCGTAAATGTTTATTGTTTGCACTTTCCTGCCACACTAAATTCCATGTTTGTGTAACATATCAGGCGAATAAACCGCATTCTGATTCTGATTGGGATGGGAGAAGAAACCTATGGAGGACCAAACCTGCCGTATTTAAAAATGAATGAATGAATAAATAAATGTCCACATCCATGCATTTAGACATAAATAAATGAATACATATACTAATTAATGCACAATTGTCAATCAATATTACCTTATAATTTACATGTATTTATTTGTGTATTCATTTATTTATTCATTCATGTATTCATTCATTAATTCATGTGTTCATTCATTTATTCATTCATTCATTTATCCATTCATTAATTCATTCATTCATTCCTGTATTTCTTCTTCTCAATATGTTAATGAGATGTGTCAATCACAATAGGTAGGCGGTATTTGACACACCATTGGCTAATCGTTTTCCACGCTTTGTATTCGATTATGTAGCCTTACATCCATCCTTGCTGTCATGCACAACATAGCCTACATGGACAGGCTGGCCGACCTTGTCGAAAACAAATATTTAATTCACCATATATGATATTTGGATAAACAAACATGTTATAAAGATTTTACTACGTTAGTTGTGGGCTATCACTTAACACCCAACTTCACTACGCTGACCGGCCAACCATGTGTTTACCCCGATAAAAACGTAAACATTTTAAAATAAAAAATCCTGATTGTTGATTGTCAAACCAACATATTTGTCCTGTGTGTAAGAGCGAGATAGACAATCTGGCATATAGCCCCCAATCAAGCAGAAGAGAAATTTGTGAAGATTGACGACACAAAGTTAATCATCGAAGATGAAAAGTAGCTTAGTCCTAAATGGAGTTGTATGCCCCATAGCACATATTTTACAAAGACTACGGCAACAAAAGCCAAACGTTGCCACGTTATATTGGGAATGGGATGCCGTTGCACCGGTTATTGTTGGAGCAACAAGTTGCCTAAATAGCCTGTAGCCTATGCCATGTTTATGTACATGTCAGCTTTACATGTTGAATAGAAAATCTCAGAGAAGGTGAAAGGCTTGGTGACCGGCGTGGAGAAATGCGCGTCTAGTGTGAACAGCATCGCGCCATTCGTAGTATATTGTGGCGCTCCAGGGCGCTTCGCAGCCAGTGTGT
The DNA here is from genome assembly GCF_054491055.1 of Hypomesus nipponensis. NCBI lineage: Eukaryota > Metazoa > Chordata > Actinopteri > Osmeriformes > Osmeridae > Hypomesus > Hypomesus nipponensis. Next base: position 20,413,512 of record NC_140366.1, on the reverse strand, counting down.
CCCAGGCGTTAGCTAGATTGAATCTATGGCTCTGGATTGATTGCAATGTCTGAACATCAGTTTCCACGCCTACTGGCCTCCTCTCATTATCATATTGGGAACAATGAATGAATGAATGAATGAATGAATGAATAAATAAATGAATAAATAAATGAATAAATAAATGAATATATAAATGAATGAATGAATAAATAAATACATAAATGAATACAAAATAAATAAATACATAAATGTAAAATATATGTAACTATTGATTGACAATTGTGCATTAATTAATATATATATATATTCGTTTATTTCTGTCTAAATGCATGGATGTGGACATTTATTTATTCATTCATTCATTTGTAAATATGGCAGGTTTGGTCCTCCATAGAAACCCACCCAAATTAGCTTTGGTTAAACAGGCATGAGAGGAAATTGCCACAATTCAAGTCAAGATCACATATAAAGAGACTTCTCATAAAAATATTTTTAACCATTGACATGAAAGAAATGTAACACAACAGATCACAAAACAATGCTTCGCAGCAAGAAGACCCTGGCCTCGCCAGTAGTGTGGTACAGACCAAGCTTGCGCCCTAAAATAGCATCTGAATAACCAGCCATTGACTTTAGACTACGTTTTTCCTGGTGTGTGGCGGAATTGTTTTTCTGAAACAGCAAAATAGCACCAGGGAACGTTTGCGCCGGAACATGCCTCCTTTATTCACTGAACCGCCCCCTGGTGCACAAGGTCATTCCCTAATTTACCGATGTGCGTTTGTGGAGGGAAAAGTTCGCTTTGCGTCGAGTGCAAATTATGATTAGTATACTTGCGCTGTTGACAAAGTCAATTGCGCTGGGTGCAAGATAGGGCCCCTAAACTCCAGAGCATTTTCTTCCCTGCTATGACAATGTCTAGCCCACAACACTTTTACCGTAGGTTTAGCATGGACTGAAATCACAATATGTGATTGGTGTACGTGGTGTCACAGAAAGGGTCAGGGTACTACCGTTTTTTCCGGAAAATAATCCATATTTTCTATAAACCGCACCCCACCAGAATGGGAGCTTTATGTTTGTAAATCTGAGCGTAAACCACACTGGAATATATGCCGCACTTGATAGGGAAAAATGATACCAAGCAATGCATGCGTATAGGCAGTACAGCATGCCGTTGTGTAACACACTTAAAAGTAACGTCACTGTGTCCAATCCCGACCGGTTTTTACCTAACATTCTGATAAAATGACACTTCAAATATTGATAAAAATAATTGTATCACGTTTTCAGCTGATTTACTGAGTTCACGTCAAACTTTACTTCTTACCTTTCGAGCTAAATATTGAAGAAAAAAAATTAGAGTTAGCTTAGCCTTTACTAGAGCCGGTAAAAAGACGCTGGCGCCGGTAAATGAGCCGTGCGCTACTCTTGTCCAAACCCAACCGCACTTATCCTTGTAGTAAATACTCGCCGCTGCTGTTTTTCCGGGGATATTAACTTGATCCAGGGTCACCAAACTGACCATCAATGCTGTCAATATATCAATGGACGTAGTTATGTCCTCCACAAAAACATATCACGCTTCAACATCTCACTATGCGATAAAATCTCAATTTGACTGTACACCACCACCTGCTGGATATTTTGTTGAACTCTTCTCATGTCAGTCCCTTGCCCCCTCTCTTCCTCCCCTCGACTACAAATCACCTCACACATGATGGTGTATTTTCATGGATATACAAAGTAACGTTAAGCTAGCATTCAAAAAAATACACTCATATGCTAAAACATAGGTAGCAGAACGATGACAATACAGAAACATTCTTTCAGAGTAAAGATCGTCGTGATCAGCCCGAGTGGTCTTTCGGCTTTCTCTCATCAATGTAACTTTCCTATATTATTTAGACATGTAAACGTCCATATGTTCATGAAATTTGACACGTAGATTGTTTGGTATGCCTGTAATAATACTACTTACACTTTGCTAGCGATAGAAAGCAAAAGCAAAGCAAAAGAAAATGGTGGCAAAAAGACCGGAAACTGGGTAGTTTACAGCGGTCGGGATTGGACACAGTGACGCTAAGTACGTGCGTAATATATGTTTTCTATTGCCCGGGAATTTACTAGTATTTACCTTTAGACGCGTGAGTTCTAAATATTTCCGACGGTCCCCAAAGCACAAGTTATTTTTCCGAAACAGGTGGCTTCACCGACTACGCATATGTGCAATGTTACGCTGTGAGACCCAAATTCGAACGATCACATATGCAGGGCTCTCAAGTTTTGAAGACAGGCAAGAGTGACATTCTCTCTCTCTCTCTCTCCCCCATCCCCCCCCCAGGGGGTCAACATTTATTAATTCATTAATTAATTCCTTTTTACCTGACATCTTTGAAAGGCAGCAATTATTAATGCATCCATGGCCAGGATATAATTATAAAATATGACAGTATTTTTAAAGTGACCTATAATATTGACTATGAAGAACACTTAAATGTATTTAGTGCTAATACAATTATTACGCCTATTTGGAAAGAGATGTTTATAATGTGACAATATGTCAGTCATCGTGTGATAACTAAAATAATATGACTAGGTCTATTATATATAACAGATGAAGTATTGCAAGCTCCGTCAGAGGTATCGGGCCTATGTTAGTCCCGCACTGTGTTCAAACCAGCCACCCCTGATATCCCAAGCGCCACCACTACCAACTACAGCGTAGTTACTACACCAACGAAAAGCTAGCAATCCGTCTACGTGGGTGGCCTGTTACATACTTGAGGAGTGAGTTTCACCGATACACACTGGCTACATCTAAGAACTCTTGTTCTGAGCAGGTGTTGTCAGTGAACAGGCTGTAAAACTGTTGGTTAAGACACTCATGAAAAACTGATGCTAATTATCTGGGAAACATTTTCTAACAGCAGTCAAGTTGTCATTGTTTGTGTCAAACAAGTTTACTTGTTGTAACATTAAAACAGGAAATCATGACTGTGCTCAAAGTAATGCTCAAGCTCCAGTGGTTTGCTTTGTAGGTGAACAAAACTTTCGGAAGACGTTGTAGCAGAATCCCGAAACATTACAGGATATGCTTTTTTTTCGATTGGTTGTTGCATTAAATTAAAAAAAAACGGTGCTATTTTCCGATTGGCTATTATGTAAACCCTTTCTTTTTTTTGATTGTCTGATAAGTGGCAGGCTTGACTAAGAACTCCAGGGGAGACGCGCTTGATTGGTGCCGGTTCCATAAGTGAGAGTAGCCTGCCTCTGCTTTCCTACATACTTCCGCTCAATTTGGATTTTGCTTCTGTACTACGTCTGGGAGTTTGAATTTGAAGTCGGTTTTCAGAAACGATTTTTTTGTAGGTCCAATCAGCGAAAAGAGGCGGTGGCTGAGAACGATGATGTTAATGTCTTGCACTAGTTTGAGTAGTTCAGTAATGGCGGCGGAGAAAGATGCGAGCGAAGTTATTCTGCGGTTGTGGCAATGCTGCCGAATATCCATAAGTTAAAGCCGGAGCAAGAACAGTCCTTGCTGAGTTTTGTAGGTGGCCATGATGTTGTAGCCCTCCTCCCCACGGGGTTCGGGTTTCATTTTCCAGCTACGGCAGCTATCTCCGTTACAGTAGTGGTGAAGGAGTTAGTTAAGACGAACGCTTGCGATTGGTTATGGCAGATCAGAGTGGCTCTGGGCAGATCCAATAGTTTTAAACTTCAACAGAGGACCTGCCTTCAAGGAAGTTAATGCTTGTCAATGGGGCGATCCCAGACCCTCTGTACAAATGAAATGTACAAGGGTCTGGTTAGGACCATGCTAAAGTGCTGATGCATATTAAATATTAAAAAGCTTTTTTTTCTGCGTGAGAAATACAATGCATGGCGGGAGGGTGTGACAAAAGACCGAAATGAGTGACTGTCACGCTCAATACTTGAGAGCCCTGCTGTTGTTTTTTTATAAAAACGTTTTATAAGCCACTTCGAAATATACACCGCATGCAAAAAATATCACAGAATACCTGAATTCACCCTACACAATAATAATATTTATAACAATAAACTAAAATATATATTATATATATATATATAACGACCATCCGAACAAGAGAATACTAATTCACTATATGTATGCATCACTTCCGCATATTGCATAAGCCTGGTCAACAACTTCCGGTAGCTGGCAGTTACGTAAGTTCCCATCCAAAATGTCTTCCCAAAATGACAATCACCGATGTACATAGGATTCTACTTTCAACTTAAACTTTATTTATCCTTAAAAAGGAAATTAGTTTGCAGCAGGGGTCAGAAACACATACACAGAACAGCACCGCCAAATGCCAACAACTTGGCATTCTATGTTGCTGCCATCAAGCAAGAGGGAAAATAGGTTAAAATTGAACGTTTTGAGCTATATCAACAATTATGAAGGTAAGGTTTATCTAATTCACACAGTAAAAGTAGCTAGCTATCACTAGGTAGCTAGCTAGCTAACAGATTTGAGCAGTAAAATTAGCTAGGCTGGCTAGTTAAATCTCTTAGCTACATTATAATGTAATTAATTATCTGATAGTCAGCGTGTTTGCTTGTTGTTGATGTTACCAGATAAATCATTGGTCTGTCACATGTTCCCTATGGATAATGTAACAGATCTTTCTCAGTTTTTAACAACAATATGGAAACAGGAGAGATCTCCATGAGGGCGACCTGTTATTGGTCAATGAAAAATAATTGGGGTGAAGAGAGCAATAGCTTCGGGTTAACAGCCTGTTCTGGTTATTAATCTGACGGGGATCAGATGGCTGAGCGGTAAGGGAGTCAGACTATTAATCAGAAGGTTGTTGGTTCGAGCCTGTCTTTGGTCCTGCAGTGGCTAGAAATTTCCATAGGTGTAAACCAAGCCCTGGGTAATCTTCTCTGCCTTTGAGAAAATGAAAGCTGAAACGTTCGGTTTTGAAATTCTTCTCCTTATGTTGTCATAAGGAGAAAGGTTACCTCCCCTTTCTCTGCTTTGCTGGCACAGAGCATTTGGCCCACCAATGAGAAAATAAGCTTCGACCGTGCAAGCGTGATATTGTTTTTCCCTCGAGAGACATCATGGCTTCAAAAGACCAAAGCATGGCAGTTACCCTGCCTCTTTCTTCATCATAGCATTAAAGCTATAGACACAGAAATGGCACATCCTGAGGAAAGCTCACTGTGGGACTGCTTGTAGTGGCAGTCTGCACCAAGGTTGAATTTCGGGAAAGAAAATTCAGTACAGTATTACTGGACCACTAAGGCCTATATAAAAGCATCCAAAAACAGCATGTCATGTGATCTTCAAAGCCTGTATTTGCAAAATAACTAACAAACAACAATTAATGTACCTTATCCAATATCTTATGAAAGTAGTTACTATCAGCTCAAGATAGCAACAGGAGAAAATGTCATGATTTTTCCTTTTTTGAGAGAGAACAGAAACTTCTGGTGTAGCTGAGCCTTTACAGTTACAAAACCGAGACATTTTAACCCTTGTGCTGCCTTCGGTTCACATGACCAAAGGTTCATAACGAACCATTGTTGTGTTTACCCAATTTTACCCCATACAAAAGCAAATAAAAACAATTTTCTTTTAAAGTTCGAAATGTGGGGGGTCTGAGACAGCCCAACGGTTAAAAGAAAATGCTTCATTTTGTTTTTGTATGCGGTAAAGTTGTTGCAAACGACGGTGGGTCACAATGACTGATGGGTCAGAATGACCCGAAGAGAACACAAGGGTTAAATTGCTTTGATAATAAAATAGGTTAATTGCTGCATCCCTACATCCATGACAAGGACACATACAGATACTAAAGATAATACACAAACAGCATGCTCACTCTGCCCAGTCATAAGAACTCTTGCCAAGAGCGTACCTGTCAAGGCTCTGTTCAGTTACTGTTTACCACAAAGCAGACATACATTTTATTACTGAGACTAAAGGTTGGTAGTTTCCATATGGTAAGTTTTAACTGAGATGGAAAACTGTTCTGAACCATTCTGACAATGTCCATGCTGCAGAAACAGGTGATCGTGTTGGTACTGACCTCTCTGGTCACCTCGTACTATGTAAGTATGGTGGATACATGTCTTATGATCAGGAGGGTTATTGTATATGTGTGTGCTGTTTCATATGGTATTTCTTTAATAATGACTGTGCTATGTGTGTATAGTTGAGATGTCCTAAATCCTGAAAGTATGTTTGTGTGCAGATACCTCTCTCACCACAGTCTCTGGTGCATGGTAGGTTAAACATATATATATATATATATATATATATATATATATATATATATATATATATATATATATATAACATCAGTATACTATATCTTACTACTTTTTAAACACTAGTGTCTGCAATGTCTTTCATTTGAGAAATGATGTTATTCTATTTCAATGTAGACGTTTATGAAAATGGTGAGGATGAAAATCCACTGCTTAATTTGGGTGAGTTGAAGCAATCAAATACGCTTTTGTGCATTTAAAACTTATACTTGCAATATTCAATGTCACGTTTGTACTTTGGGTAGTATGTTTCCTGCAAACTAAAAGCTTTTTCCCTGCTTACAGATGCAGAGGGGGACTCTAACCCTAACCTGATTGAAGGGGACATCCTCGTTCCAGTGAGTTTTATAACATTGAGTGAATGTTACGTTTGTAATCAGAGCTTCTCAATCAGAATTTATACCTGTCAACTTCTAAAACTTTTTTAATGCCGTTCATCCTTAACAGAAAGGACGCAATGCTCTGATTGACACAAAGTACAGATGGAAATTTCCCATTCCCTACATTTTGTCTGATGACTTGGGTGAGTGTGTTGCCATAAAAAACCCCTGTGTTGGCTCTAACACCATAGTAGCAGGGTTTGAAACATGTCCTCTCCCTCCCCAGATCTGAATGCTAAAGGCTGTGTCCACCAGGCTTTTGAGATGTATCGCCTGAAGTCCTGCGTAGACTTCAAGCCCTACGCTGGAGAGAAGACCTACATCAAGTTTGAGAAGCGGGGAGGGTAAGACACAAAACTTTTTAAATATGTTTTTTTTTATTAAATTGCAAGCAGGAGCAAACCACTTGACAGCACTGTATTACAGCAAGAAAGCCCTGCATTACAGCCTTGACCCTTCTCATAACTTAATATTAAGTCGATGGATGTTACAATCCATCTAAATGGGGATGGGTGTAACTCAGGGGCAGAGCATCTGACTGCATACCAAGAGTTCACAGGTTCAAACCCCCTCCTGCATGCTGTTTTTTTAATAAAGAAATACATTGTGACGATCATGTCTCTCTCTGCAGGTGTTTCTCCAGCGTGGGCGACCAGCAGGCTGGCCAGGTCCTGTCTCTGGGTACGGGCTGTGACCACAAGGCGGTGATCGAGCACGAGCTCCTCCACGCGCTGGGCTTCTACCACGAGCAGTCTCGCTCCGACCGGGACGACTACGTCAAGATCTGGCTAGACCAGGTCACTCCGGGTCAGACCGCGGGCTAATAGCCTTCAGCACTCACCTGGGACTGGTTTTGATATGTGATTGGATGAGCATGTAAACTGTTTGCCATAGGTTAACTATTGATCAAATTCAACAGATAAACTATTTTAATCAAATGAGATTAGATGTTTTGGACCTACAAATGTTTATGTTTTACTGTGTTTTGACAGGGCTGGAACATAATTTCAATAAATACAACGACAACTTCATCACCGACCAGAACACCCCGTATGATTATGAGTCGGTGATGCACTACCGTCCGTACTCCTTCAACAAGAATGACAGCGTCCCCACCATCACCACCAACATCCCCGCCTTCAACAACATCATTGGACAGTACCTGGATTTCAGCACACTGGACACCCTCAGACTCAACAGGATGTACAACTGCTGTGAGAACAGAGAGACACTATATATTTTTGAGAGACTGTATACCGTACAAGTTAGCGATTTAGGGTTAGGGACCAGCATAAAATTACATTATGTATGATTTGTGTGATAATGTACTTACAGTACAGTATTCCAATACTGCAACGTGGTATGATTACAGAACTAATACAGTATGATTAACAGTATCTGGTCATGTTTTTAAACTAAGCTTGTCTTTTACATGTAATTTGTGTAGAAATGTTTGTGATATGCTGCTGTAACGCTGCAATTTCCCCTACATAAATAAAGTATAAATATATTTTTCCTTCTCTCGCCCTCTCTCTACCTCCCCCTCTTACCCTCTCTCTATCTCCCCCCCTCTCTCTCCCCTCCACCCATCTAGCTGGCCCTCTCACAATGCTGGACCAGTGTGCGTTTGAAAACATCAATATCTGTGGGATGATCCAGAGTCAGACGGATGAGGCTGACTGGGAACACCTGCTGGGTGCTGCGGGCTCAGAGGACCACACCCTGCTGGGACGCTGCAGAGGTCAGAGGTCACCTTCAGACCTGGCTGCTGCTCTTACTGCTAACATGATCAATTATGAAATAATATTTAGGGTTAAGGTTTGTTCACACGTCTTCAATATCATCCATGTTAGCTGAGCAGCCTGTCTCTGTGTGCTACATTTTAGATACTGGCTATTTCATGCACTTCAGCAGCCAGAGGGGCGGCGCTCAGGAGTCAGCTCTGCTGGAGTCCAGGATCCTGTTCCCCCGCAGGCAGCACCAGTGTCTGCAGCTCTTCTACAGGATGACGGGCAGCCCACAGGACAGGCTTGTGGTCTGGGTCAAGATGGACGATGGCACGGGGACCGTCCGCAAGATGAAGAAGATACACACCTTCAACGGTATTGAGAGTGTGTGTGGGCCTGGTGGATGTGTGTGTGTGGAGCTAGTGAGTGTGCATCTGGTGAATGTGTGTGTGGGCCTGGTGTAAGCAGACACTTGTTTTGGTTTTAGTCAGTGTGTTTCTTGCTGTGCCTCTCAGGGGATTCTGACCACACCTGGAAGATCGCCCACGTTCCCATGGAGGTGGGAGACAAGTTCCGCTACGCATTCCAGGGCGTGCGAGGGGACCCCACCTCTTCCACGGGGGGATCTCCCTCGACGACGTCACCCTGTCAGAGACGCACTGCCCCAACGCCGTATGGACGATCCACAACTTCTCCAGGATCCTGGTGGAGGCTAACAGCAGCATGGCGATGGACAGCCCTCGCTTCTACAGCCCCGAGGGCTACGGGTATGGCCTGCGCTTGAAGCCCGACTCCGGCTACAGCGACTACACGGGCCGCTACGCCGGCCTGTACTTCCACCTGGCCAGCGGAGAGAACGACGGTGTGCTGCAGTGGCCGGCCGTCAATAGGCAGGCCACGCTGGTGGTCATGGACCAGGACCCCGACGTCCTGCTCAGGATGTCGTCAGCACGTAGCCTGACCACAGACATGAGGACCAGTATGTGGGCCGTGAAGGATCCTCTTTTGTTTTTATAATCAGTGAACTAACCCTTTAATGGTGTCATCGTGTGTGTGTGTGTGTCATCGTGTGTGCCCCCAGCCCCAGAGGGAACCCTTTTCTGGGACAACCCCACCAAGGTGGGCACGTTTGACCCCAGCTGTGACTGCTACCGTGGAGAATCCTGGGGCTGGCGTAACTTCATCAAGCACTTCGACCTGCAACGACGCAGCTACCTCAAAAACGACGACCTCATCATCTTAGTTGACTTTGAGGGTGAGCAAAACCTGAATGTCACTTCTGGTGGAGTAGTCTGTATTGACCAGGTACAGTGCAAGGTACGACCCCAACTGATTATAGGTTATTGATACATAATCTACAGTGTGTAAACATCCAAATTTTATAGAGTAAGTAATTAAGGTGTGCCTGCCTTCGGCGAGCACAAACCATTGTTCTCTCTCATATATATTCATTTATTATTATTTATTTTTGCCCCCCTAAGCCTTACTCAATATTTGGACTACATACACAACGTCAGTGTCAAATGTTTGTCTTGGTAGCAATTGAGTTGCTTGTATTGGGATTTACGTTCCGTTGCACAGTTTAGGAGGTTACAACGTTTTTGTGGCGAAAAGTGCCTTTAGTCGACGAAGGGTACTCTGTGCTAGCTACGTCACCACGTCAACACACGTGAGCAACCACGCATGGATACAATGTGATAGAGACGTTCTAGCACGCAAATTGGATCTTGGATTATGAGTGAAAACCACCCAAAAAAAATTCGAACCTTTGGACTTTGTTGAGAAAGCGATTTTGAGAGGAACTGCAATCTCGGATTTTTGATTTCGGTTGTGAAAGTCTCTGTAATTTCAACGAGTGCCGGTCGCCCGTGAGACCGCCTAGTCTTTTAGGCGGCAGCCATGCTAGAAAGTGTTGTAGTAGCTTTTTTGTAATTTTATAGTTCAATTTTACACAAAAAAACAGAAAGAGGGAAATTTTATGACAATATGACTATTGTGAAGACAGCCAGGTGGTGAGATTTTTATGTAGGTTGCTGTAAAAACGTAGATTTGTTTGCTACATGAGAGCCCCCATCAACCTCCATTGACGATTGTGGCAGCAACAACAGTGTTGTCAACGAGTGTTGACACTCGTCGACAACAGTGTTGTCGATCTGCGTCTGATGCGTATATTTTTTTTTTCGTAGGGTCAATTCAAGGGTCAATTCTACATCAAAATGGAGAGCAGTGTTTTAAAGAGAGAAGAGAGTTTTAAAGATATGGCGATTGCTAAGACAGCCAGTGGGTCAGCATATTTTTGTGATTTGTGCAAAACTTGGAATTTGAGTGAGACCGTGTCTTGTTTTGACATTAGCCTCGGAGTCACAGACTCGGCTCACCCACTGGCAGTGTGTAGGCTACTGTCTTCAATGCCACAGGTATGGCTAAACTTTATTATGTCAAAAGAAACGTTATCATTTCCGGCGCTTTCTAACAATCAGTGAAGTGTGGCTAGCAACAGCACCTAGCTTGCCTCTACCAAACTTATTTTGAATTAGCCATGTCCCCCTAAATTAATGTCAAACGGATTTACGTTTTGGGGGGCATATTTTCAGTTAACACACGGTACTGTTTGAATCGCAATTCCATCTGAAATACTGCGAGTGACAACGTTGTTACAGTAGCTTGTTCCAAAGGGGGTTTGCTTGTTTCAAAGGCGGTTTGCTTTTTTTAAAGGGTGTTCTTAATGAATTATGCAATATGAGTAGGCTACCCAGCTAACACATGACGTTGCGGCAACGTTGCCAGTAAGTGCTCAGTTGGTAACCCGCGACGTTACCTTCTGGCAACGTTGTGGCAATGTCATAGCAACGTTATTAAGGGAATGTTGCCAGTTGGTCCCGTGGACAACGTTGCCGCAACATCGTACCTTGGTCAGCTGGTAACCAACGCAAGCAAGCACACCCTACAATTTCCCCAGAAATTGTACCCTCTATAGCTATTAATAGTATTGCTGATGTGTCTACAGATATTACATCCCTCATCAAGACGGAGGTTCCTGTCAGACCAGTGGAGTGAGGCCAGCACACAGGAGGCCAGCGCGCAGGAGCATCATGCTGGATCTGATGGGAGGGATATTTTCCTGGGTCTCTTTTGACCAGGGGCGTAGCCACACAATTTGTTCTAAGGCCTAAGAAAAATGAAAATATCTCCAAAAAATGATGCACCGGGTGCACATCGCAGAGTAAATAAGTAAAAAAAAAAGAAAAGATGCCCATCCATATTTTTCTAGGCCTACCCAAATATATTTTTCTGGCCACGCCCCTGCTTTTGACTGATTAAATATTTTCCAATTTAAAATAAAATTTGCATTTTTTGGAGCTTGAGTGTTTAATTTAGTTAGTATTATTATTATTATTATAGTTATTGAGCATAATACTTCCATTTGTAAACATAGTTGTTGAGACTAGATAACCAATTTTACAACTCTGAATAGGCAATCCCAACTGCAAATAGAGAAATTACTTTGAAAATCCAAGAACCCTAATAATCCAAAAACCCTAAACCCTAGACTACTGTGACAGACAATAACAGAATAAAATATACAGTAAAAAAAAAATAGAATTAGGGCTGGGCGGTATATTGAATATTAGATATCATATTGCAATAATTTTGACAACATTATAATATCATGAATATCAAATATTTCTAATGCAATCATACTTTTTTTTTTTATCAATTATTGAGTATACAAACACACACAAGAATGCGAGGGGGTACAGCAAAGCACAAATCATACAAAGACATTATAGAGAGTACAGACATTAATTGTTTTGAAAATTCAAGCATACATTCCTAAGGAAAGCGACAGACGTCGAATATTACTTCCCATATCGAGATATATATCAAATATCGTAAACATTTTTACAATATCGAGATATCAAATTTTTCTATATATTTCTCAGCCCTAGGAAGAATACATTTGACGTAATACTTCAATTTTTGTTGCTGTCGGTGTCGTATATTATATAAAAAAAGTTGTCAAGCAGATACCATAGAGAGCTTAAGAGGTCAGACTGTTTACAAGGGGCATGTGCAGATAAACAGGTTTATGGACAAATCAGTTCCATCTCACATTGAGAAACAAGGCCATGTGTGAAGGGCAAGTTGCTGATCAAACAGATCAACAGATCAAAGTTCCTTCCAGAAAGCTTCTTCATAATCTTAACTTGGGACTGAACACAGTGTGAACACAGGCAGCGTCAGAAAAAACATGCTGGCTCAGTGGAGAGTCGCTGCTCTCACAGCAGTGGTGGTGATATTAAAGGTGAGATGATGAATACGAAAGGAATTCAAGTTTGTTCATTGTGAAGATGTTTCACTTAGCTTTTGAGCTACTGTGAATATTATATTTTTTCTTCTTCAGGTGCATGCTTTTCCACCAGCTCACGGTAAGTCTTGACACCTGAGTGGGCTCGGCTCGTGCAAGTCACAGGAATACATTCACATTTGACTATATGTGTGCTTGAACATCCAGCATTTTGTTTTGATATCTATGTTTCCACTGGCGGCGTTCTTCTGTCTGATGTTAGTTGGTGAAGTAGATGAAGACATACCTGACATCAATTCTAGTAAGTTGTTTCTTCTGTCTACAAGGCATCTTTTACCTACATTTAATTTACACATAATGACCACCAGGCCCAAAAGGAATACGCAGGCGCAGAATTCCGACGAAAACCCGCGGATTTTCAAGTAGAGCGCATTGGTCTGAGGCAACATGTAAATACACTATTCAAATCATTACGTCTCTATTATTAAAACCTTAGCCAAACATGCTAAGAATTGAAAAGGAAACGCTTATCGACCGAAATTAGAGCAAGAGACAGGGCCAGAGAGTTTTCAGGCAATCTTTATAAGAATGGATAAATACTTTTTTGCAAAGTCTGTCAACATTCAATCGACCATATTTGCCGTCTAACCGTTGTGGAACATCTTCGGTCGCTCCTACATAAGAACAGGGAGGCTAGCGGAATTCCGCGGATTTCCGCAGATTTTCAGTCTGAATAAACGCAGAAAATTTGAGAAAAAAAAACGCGTTTTCCTTTGGGCCTGATAATGACATGTTTACAATACATACTTTGCATGCTGCAAGTACACATACATTATCACTTACTATTAACTGAAGATGTACAATATTGTCTAAAAAGTATTCATTCTCTTATTTCAGAATTAAACTTGGACCTTTTTGAAGGAGATATTGCTGGAGATGTAAGTGAACACATTTGTTTTCCAGGTGAGTGACAGAGCAGCACCTGTATGTGAGGCAGTACCTGACCTGTTGTTATCTCTGCAGCCGAGGAGAAATGCAATCCTGGATCAAAACATGAGATGGAAGTTTCCCATTCCCTACATCCTTACCGATTCTCTAGGTGTGTAACAGCCTTTACACACCAAGCACACAGGATTCAAAGCTACACTTCTCAACTACACTATTCCTTCTAGAACTATACTGTTCTTCAAAACTGCCTAAATCTCACTTCCTCACTTTCCAGACCTGAATTCCAAAGGCGTTATCCATCAGGCATTTGAGGCCTACAGACTGAAATCCTGCGTGGACTTTAAGCCCTATGAGGGCGAGAGCACTTACATTTCATTCACCAAGCTGTCTGGGTAAACCATATTATTGCACCGTCAGGGTAACCCATATTACTGCACTTCAACTATCGCTAAATTTTTGTAAACATGCAGACAAAACAGTACATCTAAATTCTTATGTGAAAGAATACATTAAGAAACTGTTCTGAAGGCACGGTGTTTCCGTCCAGGCTAAGCAGATCTGCAGGCAGTGTTTCTCCAGGCTTCAGGAATGTTATGCAATTCATTAGTGTTGGATCTTACACTCATACAATAATATTTTTATTCATCTGCAAACTGACTCATATATACAGAACATTAGCATGCTCTATGTAAGGTAATGATGCTCCTTCTAACATAAGCATACTCTGTCTTCTGACAGGTGTTGGTCGTTCGTGGGAGACTTCCGGACCGGGCAGAACCTGTCCATTGGAGCACGGTGCGACACCAAGGCCATCGTGGAGCACGAGCTCCTCCACGCGCTGGGCTTCTACCACGAGCAGTCTCGTTCTGACCGGGACGACTATGTCAAGATCTGGTGGGACCAGATACAGGAAGGTGGGATCTTGTTAGATACTATTATATTGGACTGATCTGAACCAGGGGCAGTTTTGCTGTATGCATGAACTGACTATGGCAGCGGTCTTACTGATCTCACAGCAGGACCTGTGTATGAAATGCTGACCCACCTTTTTTTGTGTGCTTGAGGTAAGGTCCTTTGTATCTGTAAATTGGATTAAATGTCTGTGTCTGGTTATTGAAAACAGGAATGGAGCACAACTTCAACAAGTACGAAGATGACACCATTACCGATCTGAACACACCGTATGACTATGAATCCATAATGCACTACAGGCCGCTGTCCTTTAACAAGAATGAAAGCATCCCCACCATCACCACTACAATCCCAGCTTTCAATGAGATCATCGGTCAGAGACTGGACTTCAGTGCGGTGGACCTGACTAGGCTGAACCGACTGTATGACTGTGGTGCGTAGCTCCAGAGTCCTGTGGGTTGTTAGGGTTGGGAATAGACTGTAATACTTTATTTGTTGATAATAATGTGATCAAAACGGCCAGGGCTGCGTTTCTCGAAAGCGTTGTAAGCCTAAGTTGATCATAGAATCCATCCTACGACAAATCTTAGTTTTACAGGCCGTTCTCAAAGACATCGTAGCTTAAGTGTCTCTTGAAAATTCGTTCTTGTAAGTGCATAGATTAGCCTACTCCTTACGAGCATGTTTGGGAAACGCACTTAAGGAATATCGCTGGTTTCGTTTTTTGCTCGATCGTTGCTACGATCCATCGTCATCCGGAAACGCAGCCCAGTCTGAAAGTAAAGGGAGAAACAACATATATGGGAAGTAGCTCCAGGTTAGGACTGGGTAGAACTCAGTGGAAGAGCATTTGACTGCTAAATATATACATTGCATAAAATGGTTACTTAAACATTAGGATCTGTAGATAAATGTTAGATGGTGATGTTGAGAGTCAGTGATCAGTTTAATGATGAGCATAAGCCTGCATGTTGCAGCTTCCACACACACTCTCCTGGATCAGTGCTCCTTTGAGCTGATCAACATTTGTGGAATGATCCAGAACAATGAGGACAGCGCAGACTGGGTCCAGACCCTGAGCAGTGGGATGGAGACAGACCACACGCTGGCTGGACGCTGCAGAGGTACTGCCTTGGGAGACATTCCATACAGCACACCTGAAACAGGATGCATATGTCTTATTGTTTGGGTTTGTAGACGTCATGTTCATTTAGAGGTTGCAGCACTAGAAATAAGGACAAAGCTATGTTCTTTATGAGAAACTAGCACCATGCAAAGACAAATAGAGAGACTCACAATGTGACATTGGAGTTCAAAAATATGAGACTATGGATCATATACATCACCTCTATACATGTACACATCATATACAACACCTGTATTTAAATGTAGTCATTTAACAGATGCTTTTGTCCAGAGCGACTTACAGTAAGTACTGGGACATTCCTCCCGAGGCAAGTAGGGTGAAGTGCCTTGCCCAAGAACACGTAGTTTGTCAGAGCTGGGAATTGAACCGGCAACCTTTTGATTAATAGCCTGTTTTCCTAACCGCTTAGCCATCTGACCCGCTCTGACCCCCTGTATACATGTACACATAATATACATCATAACAGCATACACAATGTTAACAGCACTTAGTCACCAGTGGTTCTTTCTCTTGGTATGGTAAATATCCAAGATGTGTCAATTCTGTATCAATGCTAGAAGTTGTGCAGAATCTCTCTTCTTTTTGTGTTTGACCCTCTCTGTAGATGTCGGCTATTTCATGAAGTTTGACACGTCGGTGGGAGAGGTTGGGAACAGTGCCATTCTGGAGTCCAGGATCCTGTATCCTCGCAGGAGCCAGCAGTGTCTACAGTTCTTCTACAGGATGACGGGACATGCTGGGGATAAGCTAGCTGTCTGGCTCAGAACCGATGATGGGACAGGCAATGTCCAACGTCTCAGGAAGCTGCACACCATCACAGGTAGTATCTGGATGGGGATGAACACCAGGGGCCACACAAAGGGAACTGTGTTGAATGCATACATCGTCATTTCTAAGCACCGTGTTTGCAAACAGTGCACATGTTTGTCTAATCCAGATGTATTTGGGATTTTGCACACGTGAATGAGCTTGTCCACTCCCCATCAACTCCCCTTCTACATTTGACCCCTCATTTCAGTCAGAGCTTTCTGTATTGTTGTCAATGCTGAAAACACGTGATGAGTCTGTCTGTCTGTCATCCTGTCAGCAACAGTCATGTCCAGCTTCTCCTTTGTCCCTTGCAGGAGACGGTGTTGGCGTCTGGAACATTGCCCATGTGACCCTGAAAGTCACAACGAAGTTCCGCTACTTCTTCCACGGCTCCAGGGGTTCCACCGTCTCCTCGGGCGCCATCCTCCTGGACGACATCACCCTGACAGAGACCGCCTGTCCCAGGGCTGCTTGGACCATCCAGAACTTTACCCACCTGCTCTCCAGTGAGCCGTTTGGTGGACGTGTCCGGAGTCCCCGGTTCTACAACGCAGAGGGTTATGGTTATGGTGTTGACCTTTATCCTAACGGGAGGAATGGCTCCAGTCCTGACTATGTGGGCGTGACCTTTCACCTCTGCAGTGGGGAAAACGACGCTGTCATGGAGTGGCCTGCGGCGAGCCACCAGATGACCGTCACGATCATGGATCAAGACCCAGACGTCAAGCTGAGGATGTCGTCCTCCAGGAGCTTCACCACTGGTGGGTCGAGACTCCAGATCGATCCGGAGTCTTTTACTTTAGAGCCTTTAACTGCAGGTCAAGTAGTTGCAGGGTTTGATAGTGTAACCCTAACTCTTTGTCTGCAGGTCAAGTAGTTGCAGGGTTTGATAGTGTAACCCTAACCCTTTAACTGCAGGTCAAGTACCCCCCACCACCTGCATATTTGGTCAAAAGCACAAAAGGACCATATGATTCATTAGAGCTCTTTGTTTTCCATAAAATACACCAAATATTTTTACTGAAATGTAGACAGACCCCTAGATTTGGACAGAACGGCTGCTGACATAATCAAATTGAAATGTTAATAGCCCTAACCCTGACCCTCCTCAGTGTAAACACCATCACAACACCTTACAATACCGGAGCAGTAGAAAATGTGTAAACATACATGACTGACTCTGTTTTGGGTCCAGATACCAGCCCCAGTTGGAACATACATGACTGACTCTGTTTTGGGTCCAGATACCAGCCCCAGTTGGAACAGGCCCACAGCCTCCTCAGGATCAGAGTGGGATGAGAGCTGCCGGTGCTACAGAGGGCCTGAGCTGGGCTGGGGAACCTTCATCTCTCACAAGCAGCTGAACACAAGAAGCTTCCTAAAGAACCAGGACCTCATCATCTTGGCAGACTTTGATGGTGAGGATATAATCATGACTTCTCACATGGCTCGGTGTCCTCAGTGTGAAAATAAGGGCTGTCCCCACTTAGTCGACGAGTCGATATTCTGGTCGATATGCTCTTGTCGACTAAGATTTTTTTAGTCGAGCTGCCATATGGCAGTGTGAGATCTGAGTCCCGCTTGTGTCATCATTGCTGAATTAACTAAATGTTCTACAGGACATGTACATTATATTATTTGAGGCAAATAAACCAACTCTAAAAATATAAATTTAAAAGAAAAGGTGTTACTGTTTTCCCTTTTGTTAATCTGCGCTTTGTTTTGGTTTGGTATTTTGTGCAGAGCACGAGCACAATTGGCTGCATAACTACAAACTCTGCCATAGCATACTTTGTCGGTGTTATTAGTCAAAATGGCAAAGAAATCTGTGGTATGGCATTTCATTAAAGTACATTTACAAAGTACCAGGTGATTCGAAAAACTTTGAATGCAAACTCTGCATTCATAGTTCAACGTCAAATATGATGTAGCCTACCACCTGAAAAACGTAAGTTGGTCTAGACCTACTTCGCTCATGCTAATGAGCTGGGTTGAAAAATGAATATGCCTATTATAAGAATCACATCCAAAATGAATGACATTATCTTCTCCGGCCAAGACAACAACATCTTTCTCTGTTGCAACGTTCCCCACTCAGCTTCTACGTAAGTTCGCATTCTGCAAGTTTTCAGGCAGTGATAAGCGCGCTCTGATGATTTGCATGTTAAACAAACAATATTTTTTATTTGAAGTACATTGTAAGAGATACTAAATACCATCGGCATTCGGTTACAACAGGACTGGTGAGTCTTATTATTAGTTGGCTATTAGCGGCTGAATATCCAATGTCCAGCAGCCATTGAGTCAGATCACGAAAAAAAAAAACGGTTTAAGCGTTTCAAAGTTCGATTAGTCGATTTTCAGACGTTTTAGTCGAGTCTTGGTCAACCAAAGAAAATCTTAGTCGGGGACAGCCCTAGTGAAAATATAATCATGACTTCCCACATGGCTTGGTGTCCTCAGTGTGAAAATATAATCATGACTTCCCACATGACTGTGTCTTCAGTATGAATAATTACAAATCAATTATGAATAAAATAAATGTCTGTTGTTAGACTTGACCCACCTCATAAAGACAGAGGTTCCTGTGAAGCCTGTGGTGCCCAGTGATGACACTCTAGAAAAGCAGAGTTCTGAACTGACCAATCCTAGAGCTGTGAGATCTGCGCCCAGTTCTGAACTGACCAATCATAGAGCTGTGAGATCAAGCACGCCATGTCTTCCCAACCCCTGCCTCAACGGTGGAGTGTGTGTGGTGAATAAAGGGAAAACTTCCTGCAGGTACATGCAGTACACTCTGTAACACTCACATAACGCTCAATTAGTAGTCTAGATTGTTACACCAGTTTGAAAACACATCTGTGTTTCCCTTTCCTTGCACCTTCAGTATCCTTCTGTCAAACACCTACAATAGCTGTGGGAATATTTCAGGGTGGAATGGCAGTGAGGTAAAATGGTAGGCAGTTTTTGTCAGTTTTTATATTAAGTGATGTATATTCTTTCAATCACCATATTTTCAAGAATAAGAAAATGACACACAATGCAAAACAATGACAGATATACTGCCCTACTAAATGCTAAATTTTATGGCAGACAATTTTGTTTTTACTTGTGTAACCTTAATCACTATTCAAGCCATCAAAATAGGTTAAACTGCTTTCAGCAAACACATACATTTTCTTCAGAAAATGAAAACATTACACTCTTTTCTTCAGACAATGTACCTTATCTAGTTCCTTAAATACAAGTATTAATTTCTGGACCAGTGATACATATTGGCTGTGGTTCATTCCATTCCAGATGTGCCTCCGGCCAGGCCTCCTTCTACGCCGGGGCCCGGTGTGAGCAGCAGCATGTGGACAGCACCATCGTGGGGCTGCTGGTGGGCGGAGCGCTGGGGACCCTGCTGCTGGCTCTGGCTATCCTGACTGTGATTAGGAGCGCTCACTGAGTTGTTCACTCACCTGGACCATCATGCTGGACAAAGAATGACAGGGAACATGGGTCCTTCAAAGGTCTTAAATTGGTTGAAATGCAGTTTTTCACTTTTTTGCATGTAATGTCATGTGCGAAATTGGTTAGAATCAAATATAATCAAAATTAGAACTTCCTTACCAACTGACAAATCACATGGAATTGTTTGTTAAGCCTTTAATTCTGAGAAACAAATATCATCAATGTAATGGAATATAAGGAATAGACTTCCACCGTCGCTGAGAAGGACACAGAGACTAACCCTCCAGACTCAGTATAGTGTTTCATAATCCATTCATATTTGATAGTTTGATACAATTGATAACTTTTGAAGTGTTTCATAATCCATTCATCTTTGTTTATAAAACTAGTGTGTTCACAACAACTGGTAACTATGGCTTGGAAGATTTATTTATCTTGTTTATAAGATTTATCTTGTCTAGTCTATAGACTACAGTCTAATAATGCAGGCGGAATGCAAGAAAAGTTACTAACGATTCAAAAACACAACAATAAATGATTGACATTGTTATTAAATGTATACTTCAGTAAACTAGAATTACAAATGATATCTGAGCCTACTGCCTCCAACCATCTTCGTTAAATAACGACTAAATGATCGATCTCTCTCTCTGTGTTAATCACTCAGTATTGTTGTTTACGTTTGAACATTTTAACGTGAACAGAAAAGAAGAGGATGCAGTATGAACTATAGTCTGCAGTATGTACAACATAGTTGAGATCAATATTGACATGTTATTTTGCATTAGTAACATGGCAGAACATCAGTCTTTGGTGTTGGCTGTAGTCAAGTTTTTCATACTCTCACTTTTGCTCTTTGAGGATGGCCTCTAGGAGAACAGAAAAAGAACATGTCATTTTCCCTCAATGTGGAATACAGATATTAAAGGGGTCAGAACAGTAGTGAACTTACGCCTGACGTTACGAGCTTGCACAACTCATCTCGAACCTAGTATGAAGAGAAATGAAGTGGAACTTAGTCTGGTCAGCAGATTATTAGAAAACAATTCCCACCATGCAAAGCACATGCTACAATGTCTCAAAGAACACACTAAATACCCTTTTCTCTGCGAAACACCCAGTCAGCAAAATGAAGAATCCCTGAAAATGATTGAGTAAAAAAGTAAATTATGTTTTCTCTGTAAACGTCATATTTTCATACTAGGAAATACGTGATTTGAAAAGGCTAGAAAACAATGTGAGTTTAAGTACCTGTAAGGAGTTGACAATGGTGAAAGTGTAATGGATGACAGGACTCATGGGATCCTTAGAAGGAGTCATCAACACAGCGAACCCCAAAGCCCACGTGACCCCAAACACGGGGGTGAGGAACACCACCGCCTTCATGATGCTCTTCACCATCTCCTTATCATCCTCTTTCCCTCCCTCAGGGATAGACGACTTGACGAGCGTCAGGATAACCACCGCCATGGAGAACATGTTTGTTAGAACGATGGTTCCCACAGGAAGGATGAAGGCATGGATGGATCCCTTCAGGAGGCTCTTGTATATGAGCCAGCAGGTCTTTTCGTCGTGATAGCCGGTCTTGTTTTCGTGATAATTGGTGTCTGTGTATCTGTAGTACACGTAGGTGGTTCCCACAATGATGGTGGGGCAGACATAGCCCAGGATGGAGGAGACGAACATGTACACCCGCCTCCTCAGCGGGCTGAAGACGAAGATGACCTGGTGGAGGAGCATGAGGCTGAGGCAGAGCATCCAGAAGAACATGGCTGTGAAAAAGAAGTGCTTGCACACAGTCAGAACCAGGCACCAGGTGGGCGACAGGGCCTGAGGGGAGGAGGAGGCCAGGAAGCTGCAGTCTGCCAGGAACAGACACAGGGAGATGTTCACCATAGCTGTGTGGCGGAAGTGTGAGAGGTTTGACTTGACCACAGCGGACCACACAAACACCTCGATGACCAGGAAGACCAAAAGGGAACAGATGGACACTCCCAGACCCACGTAGGTGAGCTCATCCAGGAACGGCAGGCTCACTGAGGTCTTGGACATGAGCATGGAGAAGGAAGTCAGGTGGTTACACTCACAAAAGGTTTGGTTCCCAATGGATTCCAACCAGCAACCTTCCCTTGACCATTCGTTGGTGCTGGTGTTCCAGAAAACGCAGAAGACCTCACTGTCCTCGGTGCTATCCTCAATTGGGGGGAAACCAAGCCTAATGTTGATGCTTGAGCTTGAGTTCTCCAGAATCACCGTCAGGATGATACTAGGAGGTTGTGTGTCTTTAAATTTCATTTCTAAATTGTTCCCCAGTTCTTTCATTGCCATGGTTTTAACTGTCCCGATTGATGCATTCAGTATGACAGCTACGTTGAACACTGTGTGGTTACTGGTTGTGTTGGGTTCCACATGCCAGATCTTCAGATCCAGGTTCTGGGTGTTAAGATCCTGCGTGTTGTTCACTTGGATATTCCTCACCAATCCCTCCACGGAATTGAGGTACTTGGAAGACATGCTGTGTAACAAAGACTTGTCAGGTAACTCCCATGAGTTATTTAGGATATTGCTGGCTGCTCCAAGAAAGTCCTATAAGATAATGCATTTTTTTGTGTTATTTATGACAATGCATTGTTAATTCCGGTATCTGATTCAGTTGCTTGAATGGTAATGATACAGTATCAGCAGTACTTTTCATTTGCACTATTTGTATGTTGCTTTGTATTAAAACCGTCTGCTATGTGAATGAAATGTAGTGTAAAGTGTATGATATAAAGTGGATAATTGAAAGGTCATAGATCATCTCACAGGCAGAATAGACTCTGTCAGGCTGATGGTAGCTGATGCAGTTGCCATGGTGTCTAGAACATTGATGGACTCCTGCGTTTCGGCTCCGTTTATCTCGCTGCCTGAAGTTGAAGAGTTCTTCAACCCAGAGAAGATCGAGAGAGCCACGGCCTGGGTGGCCCCAAGGCCCTGCGCAAAGTCCTAAAGGAGCAAACAAAACAGGGTTCAAGAAGTCTTCGAGTCATTGTCACATGAAGTGAAAAGGGTACTTTCATGTTCAACACTGCTGGAAGTCCATACTTACATTTGCGGCATTGGCAACTTTCTTTAAGTTCTCTGAAATACATTTGGACAATATCTCTGACCATATATTTCCCAAGCATTTACGCTCTTTAGAGCCCACTTTGCCTGTTTCACACTCCTGACTGACCACCGTGCTTCCGCTGGAAGTTTTAGGCCAGATACCATCTTTAGGACATGTAGTATCACCAGCTAGAAGAGTTTTTTCAATACAAATATTACTTTGAGATGATAAAATGGAGTAAAGGTATTTTCCAGGAGATAAAATTGTAATATGATTTTGGTGTATTTTTGCTTTTTAAAACTAAAACATTCACAACTTTTTTGTAAACCCTGAAAATGAAGAGACAGAACAATGCACATACCGTAAACGACTGGAAAAGATATCTTTTCTTTCTTGAATTCATTATTTCTGTTGATAAATGTGTAGGTTACAAATTGAGAGGATCTTTCTGTTGACCGGCAGTCAATTGTTATGATGGAGCTGTAGTTGATCTGCACCCTATTACCTATAAGAGAACAAGTCATGGAATTGAATCTTTCTACGACCATATATTAATAAAGCCATCATCATACAGATTGTTTCATTTAGGAAAATTCACAATTACACTCACCATTGCGTCTACTTAGGATTAAAATATGAAAGATGAGACAAGTCCCTTGATTATCCATGAACCTTTTGCATATTTTGTAGAAGTAATGGAAAGCGATGTTGGACCAGCTTTGCTAACTGAATGCATCATGGTGGATGATGACATAAGCTACATTTGGCCTCTAAGTAGAATAATGTCTACATCAGTGGTTATAAGAATGTGGTTTTCTTTTTTAAGGAGGGACGGTTGGTGAGTTTTAGCTAATTTAGGGTTTTGTTGCTAAAAGTGATGGACTGCCGCTCATTCCATGATATCCAAACTTCCGCATTGTGATTATGTTGTTTCAACCTTGATATACCTGACAGACACTAAACAATTAACAAATGTATCAGAGGTAACTGCTTGGTTAAGCCAATGGTTTATAGTGTGAGTTAAGGCTACATATATTGAATTGTGTGTTTGTGTAAATAAATCATTGAAGAAATGTCACTCCCAATCGCGTGCTTCAGTCTTACTTGTTTTAGTTACAGGTTGAGATTTCTCCTTGTATTTGGCTTCAACGGAGTAGGGCTCTGTTGTGGCCTGAATGGTGGCAATGACTGTCACATCACTGTCTTTTTTGTCAGAGCAGTCGACAGACAGAGGCTCGGTGGTCATGGTGATGACATCTGGCAGCAGGGCCACGTCAAGCTGTGCTGAGGCGACATGTTTCACTCGACCTATGGAGAAGCTGCAAGTGTACTTTCCTGTGGGGAACAAAGTGTGTCAGAAGTGGGAGGGTGTGGTGGGAGGGGTGGCTGGTGGGGGTGTGGGGGGGGGGGGTTGGAGAGGAGTTAAGGATAGTTATAACTAATGTTTGCCACAGTATAATAAAATATTCAGCAATAAAATACCCCTACTGGGATCAGGTTTCCGACGCCGGAATCATGACGCTCACCTGCCCAGTTTCCTGTCACATTTTTGATGATGATATTGGTCTTGGATGGGTGACTGGAGGACTTTCCAGATTCAAACGTCACCTCTGACACAATCCCATTGTTGATATTTGATGTGATATTACCATAGGTCAGTTCCCATCCTGAACTATTTATTGCTTGTCCATACGTGCAGTTTAGAGTCTGGCGGCTGTTGTAATGCACGATTTGCTTTGGGTGCTGGATACTAACCAGGCCTATGTGATGATTTAAACAATGAGATTGTGGGGGTTAGGGCAAATTCATTTTAAATAACTAATCCAGGGCTGCCCAACCCTCTTGGAGAGCAGCAGTTCTGAAGGTTTCCATTTCAGGAAATGGAAACGGGAAGGCATTTTTTCAAAAGCGGGATTGGGCAGCCCTTGAGTAAACTAAAAACAAATAATACATGTAAAAATTCAGTTTCACTTTTGATATAGAAATAGATAATGAAGTTGTAATTTTTACCTGACGACAAAACTGTAATTGTGGCCTTCAATTCGTTTTCTAGGGTATTGATTACCCCATTGAGATTTACATTTTCAAATATGACACTCAGCTCCACTTCAAAGTCAGCGCTTGTGGGACTGATGACCCAGAGGGGAGACGGCAGAGACAGACAGGCCACAGGGAGGAGAAGGAGGGTGATCATTATGTATTGAAAGTAAGTAAGGTTGGAGAGGACACCACAACTCACATCTGCCACCTTGTCTACAAACCTGATCACCTCATCAGTCACACATCTGATATCAACATATCAGGCTGGTCAGTAGCCTGCTATAAGCAATCTCTCTATATCAGCCACTCACATGTCTCTACCTTCACATCCCACCCCCTCCCCATCTCTTCCACTTCTCTCGAGCTTCCCTTCTGCTATCCAGACACCTGGAGATCAGCTCTACCCAGACACCTGGAGATCAGCTCTATCCAGACACCTGGAGATGAGCTCTACCCAGACACCTGGAGATCAGCTCTACCCAGACACCTGGAGATCAGGTCTATTCAGACACCTGGAGATCAGGTCTATTCAGACACCTGGAGATCAGCTCTACCCAGACACCTGGAGATCAGCTCTACCCAGACACCTGGAGATCAGGTCTATTCAGACACCTGGAGATAAACTCTATCCAGACACCTGGAGATCTCTGATCTCTGAGAAGCCCAGTTGAAGCCCAAGGACTCATCCACAACATCCATAGTCTCCTGCCTGGATCTCTCACCAGCCCCCTTCAATCATTCATTCATCCTTGTTCCTACTTCAAGTAAAACTAAAAAAGTATCCAGTTGTTTGTGTAGTCTTTGAACACGTGAACTATTTGCCACTGTGTCTGAAATACAGCTGACAACATCAATAGATTTCACATTCTTTGTTATCCCATTGTTTATTACCTTTCCCCAGTCACGTTCAGTCCCTTAAAGCCATTCAGTTTTTGGAACTGATCCGTAAGCTGTAAAAATAAAAAGAGAAAAACTTGTAAAAAAAAATTTGAAATATATTATCTTGTACTAAACATGATTCAGAAGTAATTAACTTGACATCAGATATTATGTCAAAGGATCATTTTTAAAATAAAATCTATAAAACAAAAGTATCCTACTTTCTTTGCGAGATCCGGTCCTAGCTTGTCAATAGCGGTGACCAATCCACTGAGACAAACTTAACCAATTTTTTTTTTGTTAGCAATGGCATGTATATACAACAAACAAACTGTTGTATATTATATTATTGGTGATATTCTGGTGCACCAACAACAACATTAATGCAGTTGATAGAAGTTGGATTGCAACAACATCAATAAAAGTAGCTACCTGTCACTTTGGGTATGCAGATGTTGAAGTCAGATATGTTTGCAGGACAAGATGAGTCATTGCAGCAGCGCAAGCTGTCACACACTGCGTTACTCCACACGTATCCAAAGGAACAGTTGCATGTACTCTGATCCCCAACTATCTCACAAACTGCACACACACATTTACATTTAGATTGAAATTTCGTGATTTAGCAGACGCTCTTATCCAGAGCGACTTAAGTACAGGACATTCCCCTGAGGCAAGAAGGGTAAAATGCCTTGCCCAAGCACACAACGTCATTTTGCGAGGATCGAGAATCGAACCGGCAACCTTCTGATTAATAGCCCAATTCCCTAACCGCTCACCCATCTGACATTACCAAACACACAGATATAGACACTACCAACCAAATAAACACTCACACAACCCAGTCATAACTACACAAACACACAACACAGT
The DNA here is from genome assembly GCF_054491055.1 of Hypomesus nipponensis. Lineage (NCBI taxonomy): Eukaryota > Metazoa > Chordata > Actinopteri > Osmeriformes > Osmeridae > Hypomesus > Hypomesus nipponensis. The sequence continues at coordinate 20,386,652 of NC_140366.1, read as the reverse complement.
TTGTAAAGAACATTTGTATTTCATGTCTGTATGAGCTTGTCTTAATTTAATATATAATGGTATTGGAACCCAGAATACTTAATAATTAATTAATTAATTTCTAATGTTGAGCTACAACTATCCTATACTTTACACACACTTTATAATCTCTCACACCAAGCACACTATGGATAAAATAAAAAATAAAAATCTAACATCACCTGCTGATAGGTCAAGCTTTGTGACAATAACATTTCCTGGTTGTGATATCTGGGAGAGGTTTAAGGAGCCCAAAACAGTTGAGATGTCCATCGTGACGTTGCTGTCTATCACAAACTCAGCGTGGTAGGTTTCTACCATCGGTGTGAGGTGCAGGGATACACAGAGAAACCATATTTAGTTTGTTGGTTGAAATCGAGGGAGATTTAAAGATTGTGTTACTTTTACTGGTCCTAAACAACAGTCAGCTCTTCTGATCTTCAGCACATGATTAACTTTTAAGAAATCACTTTAAATGTAGAAAAACTCACCGACTCCAATTGCCTAAATTCAAGAAAAGAAAGAGTTAATGAAAAGGCATCAATAACTTAATAATCATATATTGACCGTGGAATGGATCTTGGGGAGAAAATATCAGCAGTTCAATATCAAATATCTTGAGAGCCTGGGTACTTCAGGCCCTTGCATATGAAAGCCAGCGCTGTGTGAGGTCCCAGAGCTGCTTACCTGAGTGGTGAGGGCTGTGCCACACAGCACGATTAGACCTGTTAGCCACATCTTCTATCTACAGAACAAAGAGAATTCATAATACAATGTATTAACACCCAAGGATGCTTAACAGAGGAATATAACAATATACATATAACATACAACATACATATAAACATACAGAATACAAAACAACTGATGTTGAAGTTGCCTAGACATTCATGAGGTAAATTACAATACAATAAGAGGAGGGGTCAAATTAAGTAATTATATCATGAGGTGATATTATAGTGTGAATCCATGAAAATGACTGATTTGTCAGAAATATATAGAATTTACATTTTACATTAAGTCATTTAGCAGACGCTCTTATCCAGAGCGACTTACAGTAAGTACAGGGACATTCCCCCCGAGGCAAGAAGGGTGAAGTGCCTTGCCTAAGGACACAATGTCATTTGGCACAGCCGGGAATCGATCTAGCAACCTTCAGATTACTAGCCCGGTTCCCTCACCGCTCAGCCATCTGACTCCCTTATAATGGACAATATTTAGCTTTAATTTGGATTTGTTACCTTTTGCAATCGAGATTTTAATAATAACAATAATAAGATCAACATTTTATTTAAAATGTTCATATGTCTCATCGTTTTGAGCTCTTTGCTCCGAAGGGCACAAGGGTCATAGTGAAATTTAGTTTTGCATCTCTATTTTGCATGGAGCTCAATGATAAACACAACACCTGGAAATAACATGTACTTAACTGACCAACAACATCATAATTTAACACACATGACTAATAGTGAGCATTATACTGTCTACAATTCAGTGTGTACCAAGTCTAAATTAAGGTTACCTTTAATGAACTATTACAGGGGGGGAAATCACTCAACAAATAGGTCCAGTTCCAAGAAGAACAAGATAGTTTACACTGTTATATAATTATAGATTGAGATGTTAATGTTGCACCATAGTATTATTTTTGTTGTTGACCATGCCTAGTAGCTGAGATGTGGTTACTTGCAAGTAGCTAGTAAACACCAGAAAAATACTGTAGAACTCTGCTCTTCTGCTGTACTTGCTTGTACAGTATTTGTACATTGCTTTGGATAAAACATTTGATCTACACACATTTGACAGTAAAATGTACATATAAGTGTTGTTTTTTTATTCATGTTGTTTATTTATTACGGTTACAAAAACAATATTAGTCCTTAAACCAATGTCTCATCCCAAAAATGTATTATTATATTAATAAATATTTGTATTATTGAGGAAATACTTACCTTGATGGTCAAGCAGTACTTAGAGACTGTGGCTGGCTTGTAAGAGTCAATATGCCCGGAACATCCTCCAGTTCCTCTGGTAGACTGTCAGGTCAGGAAGAGAACCAAACAGCACAGGAGCAGAGAACCCTCAGGCAGGAGGGACGCTGCCTCCAACAGTTATTTGCATTGATTGCATCAGTCAACACAGGCGTCCTATCTCCCATGAATATATTTGTCTACCAAATCAAGACTCTCTCCTTCAGGAGGGTAAGGGTGATGTTTCAAGAAATGGCTGAGCTCTCCAGACAGTCTCTACATGTATTCATCGACCTTTTATTCAAAGCGACATACACAGAGGGGGTTTGAACTTGCAACCCCATGATCTGCAGTCAAATATTCTCCCACTTAACATTACCTCTCATCTCTATGTCAGTGTCTCTTTAACCTCCTGTCTGCATGTCTGTAAAAACAGACCTAACGAGGTGTGACTGTCTACCCTATAAAGAAATGTGCACCCGCTATTAAGTTGGGGTTATTGTTGCAAGCTGACCAGCATGCAACAGATACTTGGATGATCTCTTCAACAGACTGGTTGGACGGCCACATACTCTATATGCTGTATACTGTATATATTTTATTATTCAATCAAACATCGGTGCATCAGGAGAGTTAGGTGGTTTTGGAGGTCATTTCCTTTCTTTTAAGGAATCAAAGAATCAGTCAAACATGAATCATAAAAGAAATGGAACCTCATTTTGAATTAAGTGGTATTTTCATTTGACGGTCCTGTACCCACAAACCAAGGACTCAGTAATATCACCTTACTGCCAACCATTTACAGTTAGTGGTAAATGTGCAAATATTGACTGGGGCCGTATGGCCTGGCTTACATCAATTATTTGCCTATAAACAGATTTGGCAGGTCCGGCAGGTTGCTCTGATAATATGTCATTGTAGGCCTGAGTTCCACATAACTGTAGTGATCCACTCCTTCATGTACGAACATAGAACAATCCCAAACCTGAACCATGCACAATCAGCACATATAAAACAGGCTACAGTCTTGTATGCTTTAAAACTGTGTTAAAACATCCTCACTACAGAGCATTCACCCTCATTCTGGGTTTTAGGACTGAAGCAAAGTTCCTTCAAGCCATCTTTAGTAGAAAAACTACAGTAAATTCAGTATTCTCATGGTAAATTATTTCAGAAGATTCTTGCTGATGATGTACAGCATAAAATTCACTCAAAAAAGGCATGCTGATCTTGCTTGTCCACTGTTTTTGTCTTCAAGGTGAATGAGGTCAACTGGATCCTGCTCCTCATCTCAATCATTTGATTTGCAAACTAACCAAACGACACGAGAAACATTATTTTTGCATGTTATTTATAGATCTTGGTATCCTGAAGTTTAGTCAGAAGATATGTCAGCATTTGATTTACATATTTAAAAAAAAAAATTACAATAGCAAATTAAAAATACATATGTTTTTGTTACGTATACAATATGTGCATATTAGTAACTATTCACAAGTGTGATTATTTAACTGCCAGTCAATGTTATATTCCAATTTATGCTAAATGAAAAACAATAATTTATAACATTATGACTGAAGTAATGTGTACAGTAATACCATAAGTCACAGACACTATACTGTATATAAAAAATATATTTGTTTATCCACAAACATTTAATTTAACAAATGGTAAAAAAACATTTCTCAGTAGATTTCTGTAATTCCTTACACATTAAAGGTCTGACTGCATCTGGGCCTTCAGACCTCACAGAGATTACCACCAAAATTCAATACGTTTGTTAGAAACCTTTCTAGTCTGTTGGCCCAAATATTTTGCTTAATAATAAATAAAAAAATTACAACACACATAGTTAAACTGATTTTACAACAATGTTACTTGAAAAATGCTTTAAATCCCTACATACTATGATTAAAGTGCTAAATATAATATTATGTTAATGCAATGATACTGTGGGGCTAATTACTGCTTTATTTCTAAATTAAACGAGTATTTAATAGTATAATTTAATAGTATTAAATAGTATTTAATACAGAAATGTAATATTGTATGATCTGTACAGTAAATTAACATCAGATGTTGATGAAAGACTCCGTAGCAGCGGAGCTGCTGGTGTTTGCAACTTCAGAGACGTTGTAGATGTCTGAAGAACAGAAAGGAGTCAGTCCAGGACAGGTACGATACAGGTACAGGTACGGGTACGAGTACGGGTACGGGAACAGGTACAGGTACAGGTACAGGTACAGGAACAGGTACAGGTACAGGTACAGGTACAGGTACAGGAACAGGAACAGGAACAGGAACAGGTACAGGTACAGGTACAGGACAGGTATAGGTACAGGAACAGGAACAGGAACAGGAACAGGAACAGGAACAGGAACAGGAACAGGAACAGGAACAGGAACAGGTACAGGACAAGTACAGGTACAGGACAGGTACAGGACAGGTACAGGTACAGGTACAGGTACAGGAACAGGAACAGGAACAGGAACAGGTACAGGTACAGGTACAGGTACAGGACAGGTATAGGTACAGGAACAGGAACAGGTACAGGAACAGGAACAGGAACAGGAACAGGAACAGGTACAGGACAAGTACAGGTACAGGACAGGTACAGGACAGGTATAGGTATAGGTATAGGTACAGGAACAGGAACAGGAACAGGAACAGGAACAGGAACAGGAACAGGAACAGGACAGTTACAGGTACAGGTACAGCAGTTTTTGTTAAACTAAAAACTAGGTTCCATGTGGTGAAATACCTTTATAACTGAAGTGTTGCATTAATACTACAGATCACAGACACTATACTGTTTTGGTACTGTATTGTTTATATTTTACCCTTGCATCAAAACAGTCAATCCAATTTCATACCAGGAGGTTTGTTTTAATTACATTGATGTAGTTGTTTGAAGGCCTTGTTCAGGTGGCCTTTTGCAGTATTGATGATTGGTATCATCATGTATTTTTAGGTGTCATTTGTATAATTTATCTACTGATATATTACATTTGACTAAGTATGTGGATAACTTACTTCTTCTCCGCATTCTTCTGAGTATGTCCAAGGCACTGAAGGAGGATGGCCCAGCGCTGGTGCTGCGAGTCTGGAATCACCACAAGGTGGAACATGTTAATATAATCCTTCTCTTTACACTATCTGTATTTTTAGGTTAGATTGTAATTATGGCTACTTATATTTTATTTTTTATTCTAAATCCCCTTAGTATTTGCTAGACTTTGCTCTTTTTGTACAGTTAGACCACATATTTAAGTTTCAAGATTCCTATAAGTTTAATGTATGCACCTTCCTGCCAAAGTAAATTCCTTGTTTGTGCAAACATTCATGGCGAATAAAATCCCTTGCCTTCCCTTCTGATATGACTCAGGATGAGACCAGTACAAAGTGGAACATTTTAACAAGACTCACAGAACCACACCAGTACAAGGTGGAACATGTTAACAAGACTCACAGAACCACACCAGTACAAGGTGGAACATGTTAACAAGACTCACAGAACCACACCAGTACAAGGTGGAACAAGTTAATATGACTCACAAAACCACACCCATACAAGGTGGAACATGTTAATATGACTCACAGAATCACACCAGTACAAGGTGGAACATGTTAATATGACTCACAGAACCACACCAGTACAAGGTGGAACATGTTAATATGAATCAGGATGAGAGTAGTGCAAGGTGGAACATGTTAATGTGACCACACCTCACATGACCACACCAGTAATGCCACTGGGCCATGAAAGTCTCAGATATTGGCTTTGGATAAAGCGTCTGCTTACTGAACGTAATGTATGTAGTTAGATGTGTTTGTAGCTTTAACGTGGACAAGGTGGACTTACCCCGGTACCCTGAGAGCTTCCACTGGCTCCTCGGAACAGTCTAGTTATTGCTGCCCTGATCTATAAAATATGGATATACATATTGTGAATATGTAAATTACAACACAAATTTATGTTTAAATTGACACAATTTAATTTATACATAGTAAGATATTTTAGAATTAAATGTAAGAATGCCATTTACCTTGCTATCTAAAAGTGTTCCAAACACCAAAATGAAGAAACCCTATGAGAAAGTGGATTTGTAAAACAAACTTGATATTTTTCACACAGTATACAATACTCAATAAAGCTCTATAGTTAATGTGTGTATATGGTATATGTATCATTTGTGTAAATAAATATATATAAAATACTGAGAAAATATGTGCAAGGGGTTAACCAAGCAGAAACAAAGAACACACAATTAATTTACCTGTAAGGAATTGAAGAAAGCAAAAGCAACATGCGTTCCAAAGCTTTTGTAGTCCACCAATGTTCCCACTCCCAGTGCCCAGGTAAGACCAAAGAAGGGTGTGAGGATGGCCAGACACCTGGCGATGACCACTAGTGTGTTCTTCTCATCAGGCTGGGCAGTGTCCCCAACACCTCTCCTCAGCATTTTGTACAGAACCACGATGAGGATTAAGAAGTTGATGAGCACTATACTCAGGGCTGGGATCACAAATGCCAGGAGAGCCATGCTACTGCCCCAGTTCAGCCAGCAGGCCATCTCTGTATCATTTCTTATGTATGTCTTATTTGGGGCTGTGGAAGCCACCGTGACAACAGCTATGATGAGAGGTGCTCCGTAGCCCACAGAGAAGCCAATGGCCAGCATGGTGGATTTTGACATGTGGGAGAAGACCATGATGGTCCTGTAGAACAGGAGGAGGCCTGAGATGAGCATCCAGAAGAACAGGGAAAGGTAGAAAAAGTGAATGAAGAATGTTGCCGTGCTGCATGCAGCATATTTGGCTTCTCCTGGATTGGCTGAAATGGATGCTCCAATGATGAACCAGATGTCTGCTATCAGGAGAGAGACGGCGATGTTCACTATGGAGACGTGACGCATGTAGGAGGTGCTGTTCCGGGTCATGCTCTTCCAGACACAAGCTTCAATGATCAGACACACAACCAGGCTGCCCATGGAGATGCCCACTCCAATGTAGGTGATGATTTCCAAAAAAAGATTCTCTTCATCACTAAAGCCTTCATTGGATGGTGACATTAGGATGGAGAAAGAAGTCAGATGGTTGCAGTTACAGGTGATGGTTTCATTGTCATCAGACTGCAGATGACATCCTTCATCATCCCACCCCTCCAGATCAAAGTTCCAGAATACACACTGAACGTTAGCTAATGATTTATTCAAATTCAGTTTTTCAAAGCTCAGAGAGACATTTCTGCTGGTTCCGTTTAACTTAATAAGCAGCACGTTTCCATTGATAATGGTACCGTTGACAGTCTGATTTCTGCCATTTCTAGCAGGCAAGACGTTGTTCAGGGTGGAGAAGGCGATAGTGTTAATGAAGTTGTTGCTGGAGTTAATCTGTGGAATATGTAAGGCAACACTGGAGCTCTGTTCTGAGCTGAAGGAATTTTGACTGAAGTTTGTTCTTGTCAGGTTCATGGTGCTCGTGTTAAAGACAAAGGCATCCCCTTGTAGAGCCCCAGTGATGTTTTCGAGGGACCCCAGTAAAATAGAGCTGGTGTTACCAGTGTTGCCAGACGAATCAGCATTTAGCTGACCCCAGGAATCCTGTGCTCCTTCTGAAATTAGTACATTAACTGTTTTAAGAAAACCCTGTGGGTAGAAAAATTAAGTCATTTAAGCTGCAATAAAACAGCTTTCTTTCAAAATATTGTCAGACTAGGAGAACCTTGATTTAGTGTAAATGTCAAAATAGCACTGTTTTAAGTATTGTACATAATTAATTGTATTCAACATACCTCCATAACAGCGCGACTGACATTAGTGGAAACAGATGCCACATTCTTCAAAATTGTAACAAGGGTGGCTATAGTGGCAGTGGAATTTATAATTTCATTTTGGTTATCCTCTGCAGCATTTTGAAGATCATTGACAAAATCAGGAACCTCTTCCGCCTGTAAAGACTATGAAAACAGAAGAAATGGGACAAAACAACTATTCTGTGATCCAAATATGAAAGTAATATACATAAAGTAAAAACATTGAACAATTACTAAAGACTTTAAATGGTGATTAGTGGTGTATCATAGTACAATACCTCTGAGTTGGTCTGTAGGTTGAGAATCACAGTCAATACACAAGTGTTCTGTTTGACTACCCAAACAGCACCCTCACAAGAAGCATCAATAAATCCATTTTTCTTAGGTCCACATTGTATTTTTGATACATCCCCTTCTCTTCCAATGCCAAACTTAGTATCATTACACGTTACATCTGGAAATAGATTTAGTGTTACTAGCAGGCAAACATAGGAAATCAGGCATCAAACATTGGAAATCAACTTTGAAACATGGGTATTCATATCAACTCTGAAATATAGGGTGAAGGAATAGGTGTTCATGTAGAATAGGGTTAATAGGTATTATGGTTAGGGTTATAGGTATTTATGTTGAATACATCTCTTACCTTCTGTAAAAATGTTCAGTTTTGTTTCTACCTTATAGCCGGATGGACCTTTGACATGGCAGACAATGTTTGTTTCTGTATTTTCACAAGTTTTAGGCATAGGGAAATCATATGTGACGCAGTAGGAATCTTTTTCTTTAAATCCATCTGTGAGAAACATATTGCAAAATAAGTAGCTACTCATACACTTAACATACATATAATGATCATTAGTGTACATATTCATGATACATTAACATAATGTTAGTGTTAGATAATATTACTCTGATAAATAGGTTCATATTCACCTGATAGATTTGTGGACTTGTCTATCCACTGGACTTCATACGGGTTCTGTACACAACACTTAAGAGGAATGCTTCCTCCCTCCTCACACTTTGAGTTGATTTCAGTTGGGGCTTGGATATTAGGAGCTTCAACAACCACATTTCCTTTCTGATGGAAGTCTACGTTTGACCCTTTTAGAGTGCATTCATAAATACCTGAAGTAATGGGACAAATACATATACAGTATAGACACACTGAATGGTACTTAAATAATCACACCTTTCATTTTTTACTTCAAGCTTTGAATTTGAATTATTTGACTTTTAGATGTAACTGTTTTTTCAACAGAGCCTACCTACTCAATAAAACTGTGTGATACACATTACCTACCCATGGGAGGTAAAATTCCTTTGTTCATTACATCATAATTGATGGATAACCCTAACCCTGCCCTGTTCATCATATCATAGTTGATGGGTAACTCTAATCTGACCCATTTATATCGTATTACTCACCAGTATCAGCAGTAAGAGTGTTTTCAACCTTCAGTGTGTTGTTTTCCCTGGTAAATTTTGGATTGCCAGATATATCTTTTCCCTTAACTTTCCATGTAACTCCCAAGTCTCCCGTCTTGATGAAAGCAGGAGGAGGGCCGCATGTGAGCGTCAGAGTGGGCCCAGGGTACATGGGCTTGGGGGTGTAAGGTAAGGGAACAGAGGCTGGACATACGGAGCAGGGTTTTAGAGAGTTTAAGACCTTATTCATTTACTGAAAATGTACATGTGTAAAAGTGTAAGAACAACAAAGAGATAGATTATCATCGACTTACTTTTAAAAGTGGTTTTAAAAGAGTCATTCAAAACTATGAAATCAGATGCCAGTGCTGCAATGAGCCCTGATTCAACACTTTTAATATCAGCAAGGTTTGTGTTATTCGTTACGACGTCAAAGTCCACAATCACACTTCCCGACCTGTAAAGAAATAAGAAATATTTACGTTAATGATTTAAGTGATGAGCTGACAAATATTGATAATATCGATACAGTTCTACACTGTACATAGTATAGTTCACACAAATGAGCAAAGTATAATATTAGACAAACAGGATTTCAAAAATGTTATCCAGGCTAACAGCAACACAGCTGCCAAAGGCAGGAAGGGAAGCTCCTTCCCAGACTGTGTGAGTGCATAAATTAGTCGCTACTCAACTTTAGGGTTAGTTAACTCATGTTTCAGGTTAGTTATACAAGTTAAGGTAAGTAGCCTAAGAATTGCACTAAGATGTTCTTCCACGCCATAATAATTTATCAAAACAACACATTAATTTAATAGAGTACACAATTGTAATTACAGTCAGATATCCTGGTGCCTCAGTGATGGGGCAGTGATATTTATAACTCATGCGTAGAACATGAGTTATAACTAATCCTAAAGCCACACAAGTTATAACTAACCCTAAAGCCACACGAGTTATAACTAACCCTAAAGAAGCCACAAATGTTATAACCAACCCTAAAGCCACACAAGTTATAACTAACCCTAAAGCCACACAAGTTATAACTAACCCTAAAGCCACACAAGTTATAACTAACCCTAAAGCCACACGACTTACAACTAACCCTAAAGCCCTGCGAGTTATAACTAACCCTAAAGCCCCGCGAGTTATAACTAACCCTAAAGCCACATGAGTTATAATCAACCCTAAAGCCACACAAGTTATAACAAACCCTAAAGCCACAAAAGTTATAACTAACCCTAAAGCCACACGAGTTATCACTAACCCTAAAGCCACATGTTTTAATTTGTTTAATTAGTTGTTGTTGTAAACTGCATCAGTCTCATGCACCTCTGTACTTTGTAAACTCGTATGGTATACCTTATATATCTTGTATACCTTGTATACCCTGTATATCTTGTATACCTTGTATATATAAGTCGGCTGGCCTTCATCCTATTTGAGCATGTGTATTTATTGGAAATGTGGTAGGTATTCTTCCTACATTTACATTTAGTCATTTAGCAGACGTTCTTATCCAGAGCAACTTACAGTATGTACAGTGACATTCCCCCCGAGGCAAGTAGGGTGAAATGCCTTGCCCAAGGACACAACATAATATTGCATAGTCGGGAATCGGACCGGCAACCTTATGATTACTAGCCCGATTCCCTAACCACTCAGCCACCTGACTCCTTCTTGTTCATAGGGTATTAAATGTTAGAACTGAGTTTGGTTAAAGGGCCTTTATGTACTCTGCACCATTGTATTAAACTCCTTTACGATATTGCCTTTTACTAGATGAAATGGTTTCTAAATCATTTTAGCATTTTGAGGATGATTTCATGATTTTCAGATTGTTTATATTAGTGTATGATCCGATTATGCTGCTGACATTTTCATGTTTGTATTTTTTGGCTATATGTTGCCTGGAATAATGTAATGACGCAGAGTTGTTTGTTGTAGCCAGGATGCTTAAACAAAAGATAATCCTCACTGAATGCTTCATGGGTTAAAAAAGGTTAAACAAATAAAACACATGCTCTGGATAGTTGTAGTAAAACAAACCTGTACCTGAATTGCTTTAAAGTTGCCGATACAAAACCTTGAGTTTTCCCATACTGCTGCTGGAGCTGGGAGAAAACAGAACTGTTAATAAACTTTGAGTAAAAGCAAAACTCTCTGTACATTAAGTCTCAACATGGAATTTCAATTCAATGTCTTGAAAGATGTTATTACCTTTGGTTCAATCCCGCTTTTTAAACTATTGTATGCAGAGCTCGTATTGTCATTTAGGTCATCTGTAAAGGGCTTATTCAAACTGAACTGCATGTTCCACACATTTCCTACAGAACCCACTGAAAACATCAAAGAATAATTGGACTTAAAATGTATTTGCGTCTCACAGCAAGCAATTCAAGTAATTCCTTCCAGTGGTACACAATGTGCATTACAAAAAACTATCTTGTATTACATATTATTTTATATATACACATCTAATCGTAAATTGATCATTGTTGAGGCTTATCTTTGAGTAAAAAGAAGTGATTAAAAAATATATGGTGTATTCATTTAGTTAACGCTTTCCTCCAAATACAGGGGGATTTGAACCTGCAATCTCCAGATCTGCAGTCAAATGCTCTTCAACATGCACAGCTGTCAAGTTTTACTTGCCTGATGTGGGGGGCAAGTTGGTGCCTGGGGTTTTGGGGGGCAAGGTGGTGCCTGGGGTTATGGGGGGCAAGGTGGTGCCTGGGGTTGTGGGGGGCAAGGTGGTGCCTGGTGTTGTGGGGGATATTGGGGTGACTGTAGAACATACATTAGAAGACAGACAGATGAGTTTAAAAAACAAAATAAAACATTTTGCAAAAAAATATCTTGGGGGTCAAATGGCTGACTGGTTAAGAAGTCGGGCTATTAATCAGAAGGGTGTTAGTTCGATTCCCAGCCGTGCATAATAATGTTGCGTCCTTGAGCAAGGCACTTAACCCTGTTTGCCTCGGGGAGAATGTCCCTGTACTTACTGTAAGTCGCTCTGGATAAGAGTGTCTGCTAAATAAATAAATGTAAATGGGTGGCACTTACTCGCTTCGGTCAATATTGTTGTTGGTGCCAATGTTGTTGTGTCTGTAAGGAGAAAGATATAACCAGTCTTTTTTGTATTTTCATTTCATTAAAATAGAAAGAAATTACAGATAAATGAACCCGGAGTTATAACTGAACAAAAAACTGCACTTACTGGTTGCTGGGGTCTGTTGTGATGTAGTAGTGTTCTGTTTGGTTGTGGGGGGCAAAGTGGTGCCTGGGGTTGTGGGGGGCAAGGTGGTGCCTGGTGTTGTGGGGGATAAAGGGGGTTACTGTGGAACATACATTAGAAGACAGAACAGATGAGTTTAAAAAACAAAACAAAACATTTTGCAATAAAATATCTTGGGGGTCAAATACTGAGTGGTTAAGGAGTCGAGCTATTAATCAGAAGGCTGTTGGTTCAGTTCCTGGCCATGCAAAATAATGTTGTGTCCTTGAGCAAGGCACTTCACCCTATTTGCCTCGGGGAGAATGTCCCTGTACTCACTGTAAGTCGCTCTGGATAAGAGTGTCTGCTAAATAACTACATGTAAATGGGTGGCACTTACTCGCTTCGGTCAATATTGTTGTTGGTGCCAATGTTGTTGAGTCTGTAAGGAGAAAGATATAACCAGTCTTTTTTGTACTTTCATTTCATTAAAATAGAAAGAAATTACAGGTAAATGAACCCGGAGGTATAACTGAACAAAAAACTGTACTTACTGGTTACTGGGGTCTGTTGTGATGTAGTAGTGTTCTGTTTGGTTGTGGGGGGCAAGGTGGTGCCTGGGGTTGTGGGGGGCAAGGTGGTGCCTGGTGTTGTGGGGGAAATTGGGGTTACTGTGGAACATACATTAGAAGACAGAACAGATGAGTTTAAAAAACAAAACATTTTGCAAGAAAATATCTTGGGGGTCAAATGGCTGAGTGGTTAAGGAGTCGGGCTATTAATCAGAAGGCTGTTGGTTCAATTCCTGGCCATGCAAAATAATGTTGTGTCCTTGAGCAAGGCACTTCACCCTATTTGCCTCGGGCAGAATGTCCCTGTACTTACTGTAAGTCACTCTGGATAAGAGTGTCTGCTAAATAATTAAATGTAAATGGGTGGCACTTACTGGCTTGGGTCGATATTCTTGCTGGTGCCAATGTTGTTGAGTCTGTAAGGAGAAAGATGTAACCAGTCATTTTTGTATTTTCATTTCATTAAAATAGAAAGAAATTACAGGTAAAAGAACCCAGAGGTATAACTGAACAAAAAACTGTACTTACTGGTTACTGGGGTCTGTTGTGATGTAGTAGTGTTCTGTTTGGTTGTGGGGGGCAAGGTGGTGCCTGGGGTTGTGGGGGATATTGGGGTGACTGTGGAACACACATTAGAAGACAGAACAGATGAGTTTAAAAAACAAAACAAACATTTTTGCAATAAAATATATTGGGGGTCAAATGGCTTAGTGGTTAGGGAGTGGGCTATTAATCAGAAGGTTGTTGGTTCGATTCCCGGCCGTGCAAATAATGTTGTGTCCTTGAGCAAGGCACTTAACCCTATTTGCCTCGGGGAGAATGTCCCTGTAATAAAATATTGGAGGGACTGAGGAAAGACAAAAGGAATGTTTGTTGATTATAGGTAACTAAACCTCACAAAGACACAGGGAGAGAAATGGACTGAACCCACTGATCACTTTTATCCAACCCAACCTACAAATACTGCATATTGAAAGTACAGCAGCAGATCAAGGATCAGTAGTGCAGAGTTCTAGGAGCTTTTCTCTTTTGAAAAGTACCTGTTGTTGTCATCGGTGGGAGTGTTGTTGGAGGACAGGTTGTAAAGTCTGTTAATGGAGAAGATATTAGGAAAAACAATATTTATTTAATGATCTTTCAGCATTATTGGTTCTTAAAAACAGTTGCCATTAAAACCACTGAATGATTTTGCCATTACAATAACATCCTTAATACTAAGTAGAATTCCAATTTAAAGTGTTCATGGCTCAACAGAAAGAAAAACCAAAATGTTAACCGAGATGTTACGATTCGTACTTTGTTGAAGTACCGACTGACAGAACTGTCCGTCTGCAGGAATGGCGTTGATGCAGCTGCACGTGTCAGTTGTAATGTTAGAACAATGTCCGTAGGTGGCACACTTGTCACATGACCAGCGATACTGGTCCTCACACCTACACTGGTACCCAGTAGCCACTGGGTAGCAAACTGTCGATGGAAAACCACATTGACAAACATGAATACCTGTAATGAAGCACATCCTATCACTTTATAAATGTATTTGTGTTTTTACCAGTAGAGATGTTGACATCTGTGATTTGAATCAGGTTGTTGATGCTGAAGGGGAAAATGTTGCTACTCAGAATTGATCTCAGTTGTTCCAACGCTGCAAAGTTGGTGGTGTTCACCTCAATGTCGATGAGGTAATAAAATACTGGAGGGACTGAGGAAAGACAAAAGGAATGTTTGTTGATTATAGGTAACTAAACCTCACACAGACACAGGGAGAGAAATGGACTGAACCTACTGATCACTTTTATCCAAACCAACCTACAAATACTGCATATAGAAAGTACAGCTGCAGATCAAGGATCAGTAGTGCAGAGCTCTACAGTATTTAGGTGGTCAGAGTCAAGGAACGGGCTGTATTTACCAGGCACATCACAAAGTAACCACATCCCAGCTGTCAGAGATGATACTTACTGTGTGTTGTGGTCGGGTTTGCAGTGCTACTCAGACTGGTGAATGTTGTGTTGGCAACTGAGGAAAGATTGAGAGGACTGTTCACTGGTCTGTACTGGACTTCAAAATGAATTGTATTATACAGGTGGCCTTTTAACAGGGAGCTTTTCTCTTTTGAAAAGTACCTGTTGTCATCGGAGGGAGTGTTGTTGGATGACAGGTTGTAAAGTCTGTTAATGGAGAAGATATCAAGGAAAACAGTATTTATTTAATGATCTTTCAGCATTATTGGCTCTTAAAAACTATTTGCCATTAAAACCACTGAACGATTTTGCCGTTACAATACAATCCGTAATACTTAGTAGAATTCCAATTCAAAGTATTTATGAATCAACAGAAAGAAAAAACAAAATGTTAACCGAGATGTTACGATTCGTACTTTGTTGAAGTACCGACTGACAGAATTGTCCGTCTGCAGGAATGGCGTTGATGCAGCTGCACGTGTCAGTTGTAATGTTAGAACAATGTCCGTAGGTGGCACACTTGTCACATGACCAGCGATACTGGTCCTCACACCTACACTGGTATCCTGTAGCCACTGGGTAGCAAACTGTCGATGGAAAACCACATTGACAAACATGAATACCTGTAATGAAGCACATCCTATCACTTTATAAATGTATTTGTGTTTTTACCAGTAGAGATGTTGACATCTGTGATTTGAATCAGGTTGTTGATGCTGAAGGGGAAAATGTTGCTACTCAGAATTGATCTCAGTTGTTCCAACGCTGCAACGTTGGTGGTGTTCACCTCAATGTCGATGAGGTAATAAAATACTGGAGGGACTGAGGAAAGACAAAAGGAATGTTTGTTGATTATAGGTAACTAAACCTCACACAGACACAGGGAGAGAAATGGACTGAACCTACTGATCACTTTTATCCAAACCAACCTACAAATACTGCATATAGAAAGTACAGCTGCAGATCAAGGATCAGTAGTGCAGAGCTCTACAGTATTTAGGTGGTCAGAGTCAAGGAACGGGCTGTATTTACCAGGCACATCACAAAGTAACCACATCCCAGCTGTCAGAGATGATACTTACTGTGTGTTGTGGTCGGGTTTGCAGTGCTACTCTGACTGGTGAATGTTGTGTTGGCAACTGAGGAAAGATTGAGAGGACTGTTCACTGGTCTGTACTGGACTTCAAAATGAATTGTATTATACAGGTGGCCTTTTAACAGGGAGCTTTTCTCTTTTGAAAAGTACCTGTTGTCATCGGAGGGAGTGTTGTTGGATGACAGGTTGTAAAGTCTGTTAATGGAGAAGATATCAAGGAAAACAGTATTTATTTAATGATCTTTCAGCATTATTGGCTCTTAAAAACTATTTGCCATTAAAACCACTGAACGATTTTGCCGTTACAATACAATCCGTAATACTTAGTAGAATTCCAATTCAAAGTATTTATGAATCAACAGAAAGAAAAAACAAAATGTTAACCGAGATGTTACGATTCGTACTTTGTTGAAGTACTGACTGACAGAACTGTCCGTCTGCAGGAATGGCGTTGATGCAGCTGCACGTGTCAGTTGTAATGTTAGAACAATGTCCGTAGGTGGCACACTTGTCACATGACCAGCGATACTGGTCCTCACACCTACACTGGTACCCAGTAGCCACTGGGTAGCAAACTGTCGATGGAAAACCACATTGACAAACATGAATACCTGTAATGAAGCACATCCTATCACTTTATAAATGTATTTGTGTTTTTACCAGTAGAGATGTTGACATCTGTGATTTGAATCAGGTTGTTGATGCTGAAGGGGAAAATGTTGCTACTCAGAATTGATCTCAGTTGTTCCAACGCTGCAAAGTTGGTGGTGTTCACCTCAATGTCGATGAGGTAATAAAATACTGGAGGGACTGAGGAAAGACAAAAGGAATGTTTGTTGATTATAGGTAACTAAACCTCACACAGACACAGGGAGAGAAATGGACTGAACCCACTGATCACTTTTATCCAACCCAACCTACAAATACTGCATATTGAAAGTACAGCTGCAGATCAAGGATCAGTAGTGCAGAGTTCTAGGAGCTTTTCTCTTTTGAAAAGTACCTGTTGTTGTCATCGGTGGGAGTGTTGTTGGAGGACAGGTTGTAAAGTCTGTTAATGGAGAAGATATTAGGAAAAACAATATTTATTTAATGATCTTTCAGCATTATTGGTTCTTAAAAACAGTTGCCATTAAAACCACTGAATGATTTTGCCATTACAATAACATCCTTAATACTAAATAGAATTCCAATTTAAAGTGTTCATGGCTCAACAGAAAGAAAAACCAAAATGTTAACCGAGATGTTACGATTCGTACTTTGTTGAAGTACCGACTGACAGAACTGTCCGTCTGCAGGAATGGCGTTGATGCAGCTGCACGTGTCAGTTGTAATGTTAGAACAATGTCCGTAGGTGGCACACTTGTCACATGACCAGCGATACTGGTCCTCACACCTACATTGGTATCCTGTCAGCTGTGGAAGGCACACTGAACAAGAAGGAATGAGCGCTATACGGTGAGTGCCACTAGGACAGAAAACTACAATAAATTTTTGTCAAATAATGATTGGACCTTACCAGTGGTAATGCCAACTTCAGTGACGTTAACTTGGGGACCCAGTGATAGTAAAAAGGTCATGTTTCCAAGTAAAACCTTTAGTTTTTCAACTGTAGCCAAGTCAGTGACGTTTAGCTCGACATCTACGGTGTACTCGACTGCTGATAGCAGGGCTGTGAATCAATCACAGAAGATCTGTCACAATTCTGCTGTCTACAATACAAGGATATTGTAAAATTTCTACAATCCATAGTCATTGCCTAATATGTCACAGTGAATTTACTCCTCATGTATTTGTGCTAAACAATCCCAGAGTTGTGAACCCAACAGCATCTCTAACTTCAATCTACATGCTAGTTTTAAAACTGGTAAATACTTGATTTTGGCTGGCAGAATGTTCCATCCAGGGGGAGACTGTTGATGCATCCACACAGGCCGCTGACGATGTTGTCACAGGCTCCGTAGGTGATGCAGCTCTGATGAGGCCAAGCAAACTGGTCCTCACATTTGCACTGGAAGCCAGAGGCAGTGGGCAGGCACACTGATGGAAAGAGAGGATGGATTTGGTTTTGGAAATGTTTAACTTCATGCAGTGTAAATTCACATTTGTATTCATTTAGCAGATGCTTTAATCCAAAGCAGCAGAGATGGGAGGTAATGAAGTACAAATACTTTGTTACTGTAGGGCTACTTAAGTAGAATTTTCCTGTATTAGTACTTTATTTCACAATTTTACAGACAACTTTTTACTTTCACTACTCATATTCTGTTCACAAATATCTGGACTACTTTCTATTTCGAACATTTGTGTGAACATTTGGTGGCATGATCAATATCATTTATTTTCATTGCACCCCTTTTTTCATTTCCCTATTGTATTTGTTGATATTATTAGGGTTCCTCCGATAGGAGGAAACCTATTGTTTTTGTTAGTTTTATTATTATTATTATTATTATTAAGGTTCCTCCGGTAGGAGGGAACCTATTGTTTTTGTACTATTCTCATTCTTATTTTTCTTCTCCTTGCGCCCCAATATCTCAAAAAGTCCCTGATCCAAATGTCCGATTTTCAAAGTGATGGTATTTCCACCCCATTGCTCCAATTCTTCTGAAACTTTGTGTACATGCGTCATTTTTCAGGAGGAACAAGGACCCATAAGCTACGCCATGATGGATTTTCCTGTACAGTGATAATTTGGGAAAGACTTCAAAATCGATCTCCTCTTACAAAAAATATAAAATTGACTTGAAATGTCTTAGGCGGTTTCTTCTAGTCTTCTAACATAGCAATGAGTGTTTATTTGATCCCATCACAACACTCTGATCATCTGTTAAGCAAGACCGTGTACACCACTGCAAAACAAGCCAGGTGAACCATAGCAGCTTGCTACTTGTAGTCTACGCATGGTGGTGTCAGATTTACAACCGATTTAGCTCAAATTCAATTCAATACTACTTTATTTCGCCATGTATACAATACTAGGAATTTAATTTGGTATTCTCCATGCAGGCTATTACTTCACAAATAGAACAACAAGACAAAACTGAAAAACAATACAGGGACAGATAGTACCAGTATGAGTAAAAATAAATAAAGAGTGGAGGTAGTGCAACAATAATAATGTTAAATAACGTTAAATAAAGTGCCATAAAGTTCATATGTCAGAGCTATTTAGGAGGGCTGTTGCTTGGGGGGAAAAACTGTTGAGGTGATGTGATGTTTTGGTCATGATGGCCCTGTATTGCCGTCCAGAGGGGAGACGGTTAAAGAGACTGTTGGCAGGATGTGAGGGGTCTGCCGTGGTCTATTGCTTTCCTGAGGGATCTGGAGCTGTGAAGGTCCTTGATGGAGGGAAGGGGGCAGCCGATGATGCGCTCTGCTGCCCGTACGACTCTTTGGAGCCTGGCCTTAGAGCGGGTAGAGGCCATACCAGACAGAGTGAGAGGATGTAAGCACACTCTCAATGATAGCCCTGTAGAACTTCACATCATCCCGGCTAAACCCTCCATCTCCCACGATCTGTCAATCACCCTGGGATCTGCAACGGTGACCCCTTCATCCTCTGCCAGGATCTTTGGGGTTACCATGGATGACGAGCTCTCCCTCTTGGCCCACATTGCTGCAGTCTCCTGGTCGTGTTAGGGTTAAAATTAACTAATCTTTTTTCGAGTAATTCGTTCATTTCAACGGTGGGGGGGGGGGGGGGGGCATTAAAATAATGTATCATGACAGTTTGTATGATTTGGTCATTTATTATCACACTGGCAACCATGGCAAACATTTACACTGCACTAAACTGTAAGTGTAAATGTAAAGTGAAAATAACAAAACCAGTCAGTATGATGACTTGAGCGAATATCATTCACGTCCTACTAAAACAGCGGCCACACGAAAGGGAATGATGAAACGGTTTCCTCTACTGAAAAATACAATGCAGGTCACGTGAAAAATGATCCAGACTCGTAGAAATACCGAGTCGGGAAATGAAAGAATCGTTTGTTTCTTCTAGCTACCATTACAGAGCCTATGTAGGTCACGTGAAAAATGATCCAAAGACTCGTACCAGAAGACCGAGTCTGGAAATGTAATCATTTCTGTTTACTTGGAGGAGCCTATGCAACAGTCCTGATGCGTGGCCACGAGAAAATGAACAAATCACTCTTTGAGAGGACTCGTTACTCCCGAGTCCTAGTAAGGATTCGTTCAAAATGAACAAATTGTTCACGAACGACACATCACTATTGATGCTGTTACACGCTCCTCATGCATCAGTCCCACGCTAGTCATGCATTATAGTCAAACGTTAGTCAAACGCCAGATGTGTCCACCTCGCCCTAGGACGCTCAAAATTGAACGATTAGAACGTTCAGAGAACTCTGAGAAATCAGAACGTTATGGTGTGATGGGGCCTTGACAGATACAACAGCAACAGCAGCAGTGCTGATGATCACCAACATCTGTCATTATCCAATCACAGTCACACACAAAACCATACCCGCACTTTTGCAGCAGGCAACCTTTTGTCCCATATTTTATATTATATTGACAAAGTTGGCAACCCTAAGCGTGACACTAAAACAGGTAGCAGTAATGGCTACTTTTTACTTAAGTGTATGTCAGGGCCCATACTTCTTTACTTTAACTTGAGTGAAAAAGTGTAATGGGTACTTTTAAAACATGTAGTTCTACTTGAGTGAAGGATGTGTGTACTTTTGCCATCTCTGCAAACCAGCATACAAATAGTGCATATAGAAAGTACAGCAGAAGAGGATGTATTTAATCCAGCTGTAAACTCTAATCTAGCTGTACACTCTAATCTAGCTGTAAACTTGAATCTATCTATAGACTCTAATCTAGCTCTAAACTGTAATCTAGCTCTAAACTCTAATCTAGCCCTAAACTGTAATCTAGCTCTAAACTCTAATCTAGCTGTAAACTTGAATCTATCTGTAGACTCTAATCTAGCTCTAAACTCTAATCTAGCTCTAAACTCTAATCTAGCTCTAAACTCTAATCTAGCTCTAAACTCTAATCTAGCCCTAAACTGTAATCTAGCTCTAAACTCTAATCTAGCTCTAAACTCTAATCTAGCTGTAAACTTTAAAAATAGCTGTAAACTCTAGCTGTAAATTGAACTCACCGGTTGTAATGCTGATCTCTGTGATCGCCGTGTTGTTGTTAAGCAATATGGGGACACTTGAGGAGTTCCCAAAGGACTTAAAGTCTTGTATAGTTTTCATGTCAGATACATTCATTTCAATATCGATGATGTAGAGCCATTGATTTGTTTGGACTGTAAGAAAAAGCAAATAAAAGGTTATGAAAAGTGATACATTTAACGTCTAACATACTACAAACATGAGTAACTCATTTGAAAGTTCAGTGTGAGTTACCATGATTCCTGTATTGATTTAATGTATTTTTACATATAACTTGCCAACTACTCATTTCAAATAGCAGTTTAATAAAGGCATTTCTACTGTTTACTAACCTGCTCTTTTCCCCCTAAAATGGTGCAATACCTCTACAGTGTAATTCTCCTGTCAAGAGAATTAAATAAAAATAAAAACAC